>NW_026862159.1:0-68083 GCF_026571515.1 Ruditapes philippinarum | reverse complement strand
AAAAAAACAAAAAACAAAGTGTTTGGGTTTATTAAAAAAACAGACATGTTGAATTACTTATGATGATTAATTCAAATGTGACGTTGACCATCAAGAATTGAATTTGAATAATAATTTGTTCAAGACAGATAATTTCCAAACATGTGAACAAAGTGTTTCTCTTTTAATTTTACTAAGAAAGCAGATCCAGAAAATATCCTTGAAATAATCTGTATACTTCTTAATTCATTACTAAAAACTGTTTGCAGCAGTTTAAATCCTCTTACAGTTCAACAGTTTGGCATTTAGAGTGGATAGTTTTAGCTTTAATATGTAATTACACTAGTCTTAACAATGATTTAGATAATCGTTAATAGATAAATAATGATAATTGCCCTGATGTCAATGATAAATGACAATTAATTGTCAGTTTGTTTATTTTGCTTTGAGGCGGTAATTCTATATATAGAAGTTATAGAAGTTGTCCTTGGTGAGGGGAATTATTCGCCTTAATAAAAATTAAGTGGGATGAATATGGCAAGGTTGTCAAAAAATAAATGTAAAAGGGAATTGTCTGAATACCATCACATTATACTTTTCAATTTTCTTAATGCCTTACTGTAATAAGTGTTTGGCATGAAATGCTTGACTTGTGATTTTAATACAATTTAGTTGTCAAGAAAAATAGTTACTGCTTATTATAAGATAATGACATTTTTTTGAGTATAATTTTCCTTCACACCTTTTTGGCTCACCTGTCACAAAATGACATGGTGAGCTTTTGTGATCGCTTTTCATCTGGCGTCCGTCCTTAAACCTTTACTTGCAACCGAATGGCAACCGAAAGAAAAAAACTTAAAATATCTTCTTTTAGAAAACTGAAACAGCTAGAGCTTAAATATTTGGCATAAAATATCATCTAGTCAGTGTCTATCAAGTTTGTTCAAATAAATGCCCTGGGGTCAAAATTGGCTTTGCCCAGGGGGGGGGGGGGGGGTCATTGATTTTCCTTATTTGTATATAGTAAAAACTTAAAAAAAAACTTTTAAAAAACCCAGATAGCTAGAGCTTAGCTTTTAAGCATGAAACATCTTCTAGTGGGTTTCTACCAAGTTAGTTCAAATAAAAGCCCTAGGGTCAAAATTGGCCCATGCCAGGGGGCCATTGTTTTTCATTTATGGTATATAGTCAAAACTTAAAAAATCTTCTTTTGAAAAAGACCTTAGGGCTAGAGCTAAGATATTTAGCATGAAACATGTTCTAATGGGTGTCTACCATTTGTGTTCATATAAGGGCCCTGGGGTTAAAATTGGCCCGCCCCGGGGATCATTGATTTTTCTTATATGTATAAAGTAAAAACTTTAAAAAAAATTCTGTTAAAAAACCAAGAACTGGAGTTTAGATATTAAGCATGACTTATCTTCTAGTGAGAGTCTACCAAGTTTGTTCGAATAAAAGCCCTGGGGACAAAATAGGCCCCCCAAGAGGGGGGGGGGAGTCTTTGTTTTTCACTATATGTGTAAAGTAAAAACTTAAAAATCTTCTTAGAGCTTAGATATTTATCATGAAACATCTTCAAATGGGTGTCTACCAAGTTTGTTCAAATAAAAGCCCCCTGGGTTAAAATTGGCCCGCCCCAGGGGCCTATTTACAGGTGAGCAATTTCAGGGCCATAATGGCCCTTTTGTTTCAATTTCTGAATTTTAAAAGTAAATTTCAGTCAATTTAATCCAAATTTTACCAGAAAATCATTCAGAATGTAGAAGTTTCTATATTAGTTACATAGAAATCAGACAAAGAAATTTAAAGGACCCTGAAAAACTTTGGATATCGGAAGTTTGAGAAGTTTAGAAATTCTGGAACTCTGAAATTACACTGTATATAAGCAGACATTGTGAATTTTATTCACAGAAAGGTTTTGTTAACTTTGAAAGTTTACAGGACATGTTTATAGTTAACATTAACTTAAGTGATACCATTATGTCCTCAGTACACTTCGGGGTCCGAGTTCCCCCCTTGTTTAAAGTTTAACTGTTTACTGTAATTGAAAACTAACTGATTGTATGTTAATATGTATTATTTTACTCATCTTAAATTCATTCTTAGCTTCAGATGAATGTTTTGACAGTGAAAGTGTTGTTGAAGTCAAACAGGATGCAATAAATAGCCATGCAGTTTCACAGGTACTGGCACAAACAATTATCAATGCATTTACAGAAGTGAAAAAGAATAAAATGTTTTCCAGTTCCTTTATACCATCATTCATTGCGACATCAACAGTTATTAGAATAACTATGTACAACTGTGAAATGGATAGTCTGATAATGACGGAGGATTTAAAGCTCTTCAGGTGGGATAAAGATCAAGGAAATACCACCTTAGATGTTTCAACAATTTTGAGTGTATGGTATGCATTGAATTTTCAAAACTATTTTGATAAAGAATTTGAGAGGGTACATGTTAAGTCAAATTTCAAAGAACATGCTGGTAAAAAGTTAGCTTTATATGAAGAAAAGTGTACAAAACCTATGACAGAAGGAGAAGAGTATCGAGATGAAAACTTTAAAGTCCATTACGGTCCGATGTATGAAATGAACAAAACCCTGTCAGCACTAAGACAGATATTAAACACAAACTGTTAAAGCGATATAAGGAGGACGTGATCTTGCCTGAGTAAACTTTCTTATTTTTAGCTCGACCTTTTTTCAAAAGAAAAGTATACTTTTTTTTGGAGTTAATGTAATAGTCATGTCATGCAATAACTTCTGAGAGTTGAAGCAAAAGATTCCTACAAATAAAAAAATGAAGCGTGTATAGTGTGTATACATAAATATATATTTATACTTCTTTCTTATGTTATTGAAATCTTCATAACTGATTGGAGTTTTTACAAAGTGTGTGATGTGACTTTAACTAGGAACATTATATTTATAATGAAATCATAAACTGATGGACATTCAATCAAAAGTTATTGAACGAACTCTTTTATAATTTATACATTTACATCTTAAAGGACATATTTTAACTAAGGTAACAATTATACCATAGATATGCTTATTCTTATTATGCCCCCCTTCGAAGAAGAGGGGGTATATTGTTTTGCTAATGTCGGTCTGTCTGTCGGTCTGTCCGTCGGTAGACCACATGGTTTCCGCTGATTATCTTGAAAATTATTTTTCACAAAGTCTTCATATTTCACATAGTGATTGGTCATAACTAGTAAATGACCCTTATTGATTTTGGGGTTACTAGGTCAAAGGTCAAGGTCACAGGGACCTTAAATATCAAAATGGTTTCCGCTGATTATCTTTAAAAGTATGTATCAAAAAGTCTTCATATTTCACACAGTGATTGGTCATAACTAGTAGATGACCCCTAATGATTTTGGGGTTACTAGGGCAAAGGTCGAGTTCACAGGGGCCTTAAATGTCATAATGGTTTCCGCTCATTATCTTGAAAACTATGTATCACAAAGTCTTCATATTTCACATACTGATTGGTCATAACTAGTAGACAATCCCTATTGATTTTGAGGTCACTAGGTCAAAGGTCAAGGTCACAGGGGCCTTAAAATGTCAAAATGGTTTCCGCTGATTATCTTGAAAAGTATTTATCACAACGTCTTCATATTTTACATAGTGATTGGTCATAACTAGTAGATGACCCCTATTGATTTTGGGGTCACTAGGTCAAAGGTCAAAGTCATAGGGGCCTTAAATGTCAAAATGATTTCCGCTGATTATCTTGAAAAGTGTGTATCACAAAGTCTTCATATTTCACACATTGATTGGTCATAACTACTAGATGTCCCTTATTGATTTTGGGGTCACTAGGTCAAAGGTCAAGGTCACAGGGACCTTAAAATGTCAAAATGGTTTCCGCTGATTATCTTAAAAAGTATGTATCACAAAGTCTTCATATTTCGCATAGTGATTGGTCATAACTAGTAGATGACCCCTATTGATTTTGGGGTCACTTGGTCAAAGGTCAAGGTCACAGGGGCCTTGAATGTCAAAATGGTTTCCGCTGATTATCTTGAAAAGTATTCATCACAAAGTTTTCATATTTCACTTAGTTATTGGTCATAAGTAGTAGATGACTCCTATTGATTTAGGGGTCATTAGGTCAAAGGTCAATGTCACATGGGCCTTAAATGTCAAAATGGTTTCTGTTGATTTTTCCATAATTGAACACTTCCATGTACCCATTTTTGGCAAGTTTCTGTAATAAAATTACCAATTATGTGAGTCAATGGCTAGAAAGGGGGGTATATGTGTCGTTCGACATTCTTGTTTAAAATTGTTTTTAGTGATTTTGGTGATAAGAATATAAGCATGCATACATATGGTGTTAAGGTACTTTTTTGCTTTTTGACAACAAGTAAAGGTTGTTTACATTTTACTACTTTCAAAAAATAAAAACTAGATATTGTCACAAGTGCCGATTACCCCCGACACGTGCTTGTCATAAAACGTGCTTTGAGTTAACAGTTTTGCAAAAGGGAGAATGCAGAAGTTTAAACACTTTTCATAAATTGTTTTTATTATTTTTCCTACATCAATAAAAAAAATAGGTTTTGATTGAAGTTTTTATGACTTCATAGTTCACAAGTTATGTCCTGGACAAAGATCAAATAGTAAAAATGAATAAAGGGCAATAACCCCAAAATAAGGGTAGGGTTAAGGCTCTTCCGCACAACACTTCTCCACAGTGAGGTCTATCTACCTACAAAGTTTCAAGTGATACCTGTTTTAGTTCTCAAGTTATGTCCAGGATAAAATTCAAAGTGATAAAAATAACTAATAAGCAATAACTCCATCATTTGGGATGAGAAGGTTACGGTTCGTTTTCACTGCACTTCTATTCAGTAATACTATATACCTACACAGTTTAAGTTGATGCCTTATATAGTTTTTAAGTTATGTTCCTGACAAAGTTCAAGGTGTATAAATGAACAAAGGGCAATTATTCCAAAATTAAGGAAGGTAAAGTTACGGTTCTTTTGCAGTGCAACTCTACTTAATGAAATCTATCTTACTACAAAGTTTCTTCATAATACCCCTATTCGTTTTAGAGTTATGTCCTGGACAATGTTCCACGTGCATAATAATCAAAATACAATAACTCTAAAGTTAGGCAAGGCAGAGTTACGGTTCTTTTGCAGTGTACTTCTACCTAATGAGATCTATCTACCTACAAAGTTTCGAATTAATACCCCTTGTCGTTATAGAATTCTGGAAACAAAGTGATCCCTCGGAAGCATTAATCACAACAAAATAACATAAGAATTGCAGACTCGGTTTGATTGAGTCTGTACATGAGGGATAATGAATAAGTGCAACATCCCTCACGCCCCTAGCACCGGCTTGAGCGGTACTCAATTCTCAACACTTTATAGTGTTGGCATCAATGATCCCGAAGGACCAGAAAATATAACAACACTGAAGTGAAGTACGGGGCAACTTTTTACGGCTGCCACACGGCACTTGACACCTGCTGTTGTGAAGTACAAAATTCTGGAAACAAAGTGATCCCTCGGAAGCATTAATCACAACAAAATAACATAAGAATTGCAGACTCGGTTTGATTGAGTCATGTCCCGGACAAAGTTCAAAGTATAAATTAAGAAGGACAAAAGCTCCAACATTAGGCAAGGCATTAGGCAAGGCAGAGTTACTGTTCTTTTGCAGTGTACTTCTTATTAATTAGGTCTATCTACTTACAAAGTGTCTTGTTCATATCCCGTGTCGTTTAGGGGTTATGTCCCGACTTAGTTCAAAGTGTAAAATAAACAAATGCCAAAATTGGGCAAGGCAGATTTATGGTTCTTTTGCACTGTACTCAATGAGATCTATCTACCTACAATATTTGAAGTAGATATCTCTTGTTCATGTCCGGGACAAGAAATCTGCAACCGACCGACCACCAGCTGACTCCAGTATACCCCTTTAAACTTCGTTTTTCGGAAGTATATTAAAAACAAATAGTTTCAAAGCATATTTCGTGCTAATCCTTTCAGGTCACGAGCATCTAACAAGATCTAAAAGCATTCCTGACTTGCTATAAAACTAATGTTTGTTCTTACTAAAGAATGATTTTTTTTTATTTATTTCAGTCTGAGGAATGTCGACCTTTCAGAAAGGAACAATTTAACTTAAACAGTTATCGGGAATGCAGCTTTCCTGACATAAGTTGTGCATTCTCCTGTGCAAATTAGAAATATATTGAGTGACAGCTTTATGGATTTTTATAAAACCTTGCAATAAAAGTATTTTACCCAAAGATGAGCAATGTATATCTTTAAAACGCGTGATACTTGCCAGATGTTTTAAAGGCTTAGATATCTCTTTGCACTAAGTTTTTGTCAAAAGTAATACATATGTTCTTGACACAGTTCCATTTCCTTCTTTAATTTGAAATGTGATGTAAATTCAACCAACAATATCAACGGAGGGTTTGCATGTTTCGCAGCAAGTCTTTCTGGATTCAGCTGTATAAACTGAACATTTACTTTTCACACAGCCATGGTACTTATCACCATATTCGCAACCTGCAAAAGATACTTGAAGGTTTCAAAAGGGCTTGACATATCAGTAGTGTACATATCCAGATGCTGTCAGTTTAATTTTAGTATTTTCCATATTTGTTTTTGATGAAACATTCAAGGGTTGTCAAGTTCATACAAATTACAAGTTTTATGTTAAAGAACCAGTTGGTACGTCTATAATTAAGCTTTGCTAATGTACTAATCAATTTAACCCCGGACCTTTGTCCAGGAAATAGTGGGATCTTTATCAAATACACAGAAAAAAAACCAAACAGGCAGGGACCGTTAGAATTTAAAATCTCCAGTAAATGTCTACCCGTTTTCGATGTTGACTGTGGAGTGAAAATAGATTAATGCATAAATTTTCAAATTTATTATATCTTTCCAATGAAAAGACGCCCGTGCGCCTGCGGATCGACTTTAAGTAATCAAAGTTTTATCTTCACAAATATGCAGCCTGTCACTGCGTCTGACAGTTTAAGAGTCCAAAACCAGGCATGTATTTGAACTTTGAAGTCTATACTATTACAGGCTTATTTATAAAAGGTGAATTGGTCTTTCATGGAAGGTTTGTGATACCACGAATAATTATGTTGACAGTAATTAGTATCATAGTTAAACAAACCATGACGTATTCATGCATGGGTATTGTTGGCAAGTGTAAGATACATGATCCGATTATATATATCTTTATATAGCAGATATATATAGCAGATGTTCTAGAACAGATATAAGGTACCTTTGTGGGATGGGTTATAGTAATGTCCACAAGAGCCGCAACAAACATCGGCATTCCTTCCGTAACAGTTATATGCATCTGCCTTAGATGCTATCAGAGCCGCACAATCTTTGCTTTTATCGCCATATTCACATCCTATAGTTTGATATATTGCAAGAAATATAGATTGGTGTATAAAATAGAGTGAAATAAGAATCCCTAAAGAAAGCCCAACGCAGCAAAATGGAAAATGTTGCAGGCTCGGTTTTATTGAGCCTGTTCATGGACGGTACTGTCAAGTGCAAACTACCGTCCACGCCCCCTAGCACCGGCTTAAGCAGAATTCAACATTTAATATGAACTGGTAAAATTTAGAATTTTGAAACATCCGCAGATGTGTTCATATGGCGGTTATCATATAAACCTGGCTATATCATGCCACAAATCCTGCATGTATCGAATCAAGGAATTTGATCCTATAGACACGGAAATCCGTACATGTATTGCATACAAGCGTAATAAGGTAGAACTAATTCATTAGTTACTCCTAAAACTTTAAGTTGGTGTAATTTTTTGGTTTGACAGATCTGAAACTGAATTGTTATGGAATTGCAAGAAATAATGAGGCATTATGAATTTGATATGACATTACTTGAACTAATACAATGCAGGACAATGCTGAAACTAATGCGGCCTGTCTTTGATGAAACTTATTTGATATGATAATGCTGGAACACTCTAACCTACACCCTTGGCCTTGTTAAATGCTCTCGTACCGTTTTAAGACAAATTTGAATGAATATAGCAAGTTAAATCTCCTGACTCATTTAAATCAATAATATATACCATTGTAACAAATCCGCTGCACAGTCTCTTTTTCACGGACTTTCTTGTTACTTAAGACATTTCTTGCATCATCCACCAAATACTGTCAACCAGTTAACAATATATAAAAAGTCATCCTGGCAAACAATAACTGCTTATCGTTGAGCGATAATGGCAAAATACAGGTTATAATGCACATTTGTACAGTCTAACCAGATTCTTAACTACTGCTAGAAGTTTGTTCTGATATCCCACAAACTTACAAAAATTACTGCCGTTACATCTGAATTGCTTCTAAGTTGATAGAAGAAGATGTGTAATCTCAACGCATGTTTTATAATCAGAATTGAAAACTTCATACTATTCTATTGACTAACTAACCAGAATTCGATGCATTTAGAAACTGTCCACATGATCTACAACAAATGTTAGCATTGTTGCCGTAACATTGGTAGCCATCAGAGCGGGATTTAATGAGGTCTGCACAGCCAGTGACATCTTTGTCCCCATATTCACAGCCTGAAACAAATAAAAAACCAAAGTATTAGCAAGCTTATTTCATTTCTTTTATGAAACGTTTTGTGCAATGTGTTTAAAACGTAATTGCTTATGTATGTTTTATATGATTAATATAAACAACATTAAAAGCTTGCATTACAATATCAAAGCATACATTGTAAAAAAATGTTTCTTGGATTCATTATCAAAGTAATGAGCAATAGCATGCTATAAGAATGTGTAAAGTAAATATTTTGTCATAGCTCACGTAATTTATTTACTCGTATATATACCAAGGGGCAGGACGTGAAGTGGTTGCACACTTGGTTCAAGCGAGCGAATTAGTTGCAAACTTGACAAAATGGCGAAAATGGTGTGATTTTTTGAAACGGGTGAACGAAATTTTGGCAGGCAAGTGGGTTTCTTTGTTATTTTAAGTTCATTAGTATGTCTATTCCATAATGCAATATATATGCCACACTCGGTTAAAGGTTTCAGCATCCTAGATTCTGTTTTGACGAAGTTACTGCAGATATAAACTGATCATGTGGATATTTTGAAATTTGACATGTGACTGTTCTGGTCGGTTTTTCTCCTAATTTATTCGAATTTGTAAGTTTTGAACTGCATTTAACAATAACAAAATATGTTTCTGTCAATGCTGTACAAATGGTTTAGTACGCAAGTCCGAAGATAACGTTCAATACACAAAAATATATTGTTCAAGCACATTTTGGTTGCAGACTTATACTTCAAGCATTTTTGGTTGCAAACTTTTGTGTCAATAATGTGGCATGCATTTTTTTAGCGAGGAATAACTTATCTTTTTTTCTTTTTTTTAATAATTAGCAATATTAAGGCAATTATACCTGTTCATCTAATAAGAAATATATATACAAATTGTGCATGCGTGAAGATATATCCTAACACAGGGTCTTTCAAATAGATATCTAACACAATATGCTAAATTGAAGTTCAGTTGTGTTTATCTTCATCATTCTTTCTCTTCGATATACTTCTTGCCTTTTTACAAAGTCTTAGGACTTTTTTTTTATCTTGGCATGACTAACAGTAAAGGAAAAGAAGAGAAAAATAGCAACAAACAGCTTTCATTATTGTTCTTTTTTGAGATTTGACATAAATTTGATTATATAGTAGATACAAACTATATTAACATTGACACAAGGGCATTATTCACATGTTTCTTTAAATTGTTCCTTATTATTGACCAATCGAAACATCTTCCAAATTCCCTAACTCGAACAATGACTTTAAGTAGTTTTGTCACGTATCAGTCAATGTAAATTACCAATCGTATATCATTTATATTATGATCTAATAATCAAAATCATCTTTAGAATACCAATTGACATATGATATGCACATCAAATCCGAAATATTGTAAACAAGCATGTCATTTTAACTTTTGGTTTATAAGAATATTTTAAGTACATTTACATACTTTATGTCTAAAGCAACTGCTGATCTTTACATACGAAACAAACAAAATAACATTTCTTGTGGTTTTGATAAACTTTGGAAATTTTGCCGTGTAACATCGTATGTGTGCACATGTCCTTATGTTTATGATGAAAATAATTCACTTACATACAACAGTACTCTCACATACGTTTGTTTTGTATGTAGTTTTCATTTGCATTTTACATATGATGACATATTTTAGAATTGAAGCATCAATAAATATTTTTCTATGTGCTATTATTTTGTTTGCAGGCTTTTACTGATGATTATAGTATTGAACTGAGAACCATGTAATTTGAAACATAAAGTACATACTTATTGTAAAAGAAGAAAGTATAAATAACATTTATAACAAAAACAAGTAAAAGAACATAAATGTCAATAATTGCCATTGAAAAACTTCTACACTCCTTTTGCAAAGTTTTACTATGGATTTCAATAGAATAAGAATAAGTTTGCAACCAAAAATGCTTGAAGTATAAGTCTGCAACCAAAATGTGCTTGAACAAGATATTTTTGTGTACTGAACGTTATCTTCGGACTTGCGAACTAAACCATTTGTACAACATTGACAGAAACATATTTTGTTATTGTTAAATGCAGTTCAAAACTTACAAATTCGAATAAATTAGGAGAAAAACCGACCAGAACAGTCACATGTCAAATTTCAAAATATCTACATGATCAGTTTATATCTTCAATAACTTCGTCAAAATTAAATCTAGGATGCTGAAACCTTTAACCGAGTTTTGCAAATATATTGCATTATGGAATAGACATACTAATGAACTTCAAAATAACAAAGACACCCACTTGCCTGCAAAAAATTCGTTCACCCGTTTCAAAAAATCACACCGTTTTCGCCATTTTGTCAAGTTTGCAACCAATTCGCTCGCTTGAACCAAGTGTGCAACCACTTCACGTCCTGCCCCTTGTATACCGGTTAGATAGAACTTAAGTGCGAAACTTCCTCGGTCATGCCAATGACTCCTTACATGTTTTTTACCTTTAGTAAGTTTATGTTATTTCAAAAACTAACAAGAAAAATAAAAGTATTTAATAAAATAACTACATGACCGTCCTCAACTACATTCTTTTAATATCTATCTTGACTTGTCATTTATTTTAAAACTTGTCCAAAAACAATGTCATGCATGGATTTACCGTTATGTGCTTGTATAGTGAGTTTTGAATTTGAATATCTCGTCCAAAATAGATTAAATACAAATATGTAAGTGTGATACCTTTCTGAGATGGTGTATAGTATTTGCTGCAAGAGGAGCAACAAATATTGGCATTATCACCTCGATAGCAACTAGATGGGTTAGACGCTATCAATGCCTTGCAAGACTCATGTTTGTCACCATATTCACATCCTAAATAACAAAAGTTTTATATACTTGAAATCTAGATTGATCTTAAAATAATTTGAAGCCCTGACTTTAACTTCCAAATGATCTTTTGTTATTTCAACAGCTCACCATATTGTCTAAATAAATAAATAAATAAAATGGGTACACATTTAGAAATGAAAAAGTTAATGTCTTACATATAAGATATCAATGTCCTATGGTATCAATATTGTTATGTTTGAATTGACGAGTTTTTGAAATATTTTTAACTTTGATACATTTTTTACTGACCGATTTTGATAAAAAAATATATTAAAAGATAAATCTGTACTAAGACAATTGATATACTTTTATATATCCAAGACGGGTTCTCTTGTTTAAATTGTTTCTCATTATTACACATGTACATGTAGATCTACAAATAAAGAATAAAAGTGCTTCTGACTTTGATATCAATTATGTCAGACTTATAGTGACTGACCTGGTAGCAAAAAGTATTCATGAGGCAAGAAATATCACCAAAATTGTGATGGTTCTCAATAAAGATAACGAAGAAACTATAGGAAATAACTACCTTTAACATTTGTTCTGACATCTTCACACGTTTTACAACATTGTCTTTTAGTATAGTTGTTGTAACATGCCCAGTTGTTGTCGTGCTGTCTTATTTCTGCGCATGTCATATTGCTGTAGGAAACGGATGGGTCATTGTCAAGGTCTCCCACTGGACAGTCATCTTTTAAAATTAATATAAATATAATAAAAATGTGGTAATTACTTTTTCGTTGAATACTACACTAAATCTAGTTGCCCTTTAAGTAAAAATGTGAATATAAATATGATTAAATTTTTTACACTTATTCCTACAGACAATATTTGGACAACTTAAAGGGACAAATTAGAGCAAACTATTGATGAGCGAGTTGGACAAAGTGAATGATTCATCAACATTGTTTTTTTCGAATTGTTTTATATCATGTGATTGTGAATTTATTAATAACAAAACTTTCGTAAATAAATGACTTAATATGAGCACTCACCGGACACATCTGGTGCGTTAGAATCTTGAACACACTTCCTGTCTATGCACCACTGTTAATAAATAAGAAATTAAAGTCCTAATGCCTAATCATATCATTTAAAACTTTGTAGAAATGTTAATGAAGTATATTCTTTCCCGGATATTATTAAGTTTATTAAGTCAGTAAGGATGCAATTATTTAAACTTTATTTAGTATAATAAATATATTTGCATTTCTGTCCATGTACCTTTAAAAGATCTGCAATTTTATTGATCGCCATTTTATTTTTCAATAAAAATGAAAGTTCAAATGAGCGTCTACAAAACAAAGCGTACGGAATGTCAGATAGACACAATTAGACGAGAATAAACAAATTTAATCCCGTAATGAAAAGAAAACTTTAGTTTTTGTTAGTATCTGAAGCGAAGATCATAATTCAGACATACCTTTTTGTGTCCACATGGTGTTTTATCATAAGCATATATAGATGAGCAGCTATCAGAGGTATTTAAACAGTAAAGGTCTTCACATAATATTTCGTAAGACGATTCCCGATAACTTCGTCCACTCTGCAATATAAATTGTATTTGACATCAATGGCGTTCCATAGAATTGTGATTAATTTTAAAAATGAAAATTAATAATAAAAAAGATATAAGCTGGATAAATTATGTAATTTTCTTACCTTTTGTACAATATAACTTAATTGTCCAACTATAACTTCGAATTTGTTCTATATGTCGATACTATATAACCTGGAAGCATTTAAATGTTTTCATTTTAGCGTTCCTTCTATTTAGGGAGGAAATGAATTTCTCAGTTTAATACTATTTTTATACCAATACTTGTACTGTCAAAATAATGATGCTATGGATAAGAAATGAGTTAATACAACTTCTGATCTAGTTAGTCTGTTAAATTATATTTTTGTTTCTATTTGTCATACATTTACACTTGGATTGTGTTACTAAATTTTATCCTATGAAAATCACAAATATGCAATACGTGATTGAACAATATATACTTTGCTTGTTATATAACTTTCTTTTTGAATTTGATTAGATTGTACCATACACATTCCTTTACCATTATGCCAACCACTGTTGATTAACCCGATTTATAGCCATGAAAAATATGATAAACAAGATCAACAAGGAAATGCGCCGTTCAATGAACGCAAAGTTCATGATTAATCAAAACCACGCCGTTTGCAACTTTTGTGCACTAAGTGCTTTCGCAGAGCTCGGTTGATTGACAGGGTGGTTGAATTAAGTTGGCATACCCTGCACAAGTATGAGTGGGGACCCAAAGCCGCCTTGCATTGGTCATCAACCGGCACTGATATGGTCTGAGCAGTTTTACAAGAAACACAACATTTCTGTTTGACGCTTTGTCGTAAACAATCATTAGGACGAGTTGCAGCAATTTGTTTACAAGTAAGGTTGTTATGCACCACACCCTCTGCGTCGCCGAAAGGACAGCTGTCATCTGTAACATATATCAAGTAATATCCTTACGAGTTTAAGTAAAAAATATTCCAAAGTAAATTGTCAAAATGATTACATATAGTTTAAGAAAGGGTGTTCCAATAGAAAAAAACACTTTGACAATTTTATGCCATTACTTTCTTATGTCTGGTCTCTGCGTTATTATTCCCTTTGTTTACTTTTTTCAATTGACGCTTATTGTGCAAATATGTATATTTCGAAGCACAGTATGTTGAATTAAAGCTATTGTGGTTCTACAATTTAAGTAACAGAGAATGAAACGTTTTATACCATGTGATGACGGGGCTCTGCTGTCCTTCACACAGTTATTGGACACACACCACTGAAACGGAAATAAACATTAACCATACAGATACTTAGATAAGAGGCATAGTTTCATTCTTTACATGTTCACGGGGGAGGAAGTGTTACACGAAGGATGGAGTTCTTGTGATAACTTGTTCAGGAGTTCTTGTGATAACTGTCACGGAGTTCGTCGGAAAACATCTGTATATACTACAAAAACACTCATCAAAAATGGTTATTTTCATCTTTCCAAAATGAGTTTTAGGTGCTAAATTAAACTTTAATGATTAAGCTTGTCTTACATCCTGTATTATGTGTCAAAAACTAATTCACAGGCTAATTTTCATCGCCTCTTGCTTCAAATCTGGTAGTTTTGAGTAAAATTTCCAAATTACTTGCCAATTCACAAGTTTTGACCTGTTTTTGTGTGGCCTTCATCCTTTCTATACAAAATTACCTAATTATAATGCAAAATTGCAAACATAAAGCACCGGCTTACAGATTTATAGCCGATTTTTCAAATGTCCCGGAGTTCTTGTGATAACTCTGAAGATGTCACAGAGTTCTTATGATAACTTTTGTTATTGCTAGTGTGTTTCTTTGGCTAAATCACGGCACGTTTTGGCGTTTATTATCATTCAATAAGATTGTAAATCATTATGAAATGCAGTACGATCATCCTTTGCACAAAAAATGTGGATAAAACGTTGGTATTAAGTGTCTGCAAAGGATAAATAGATGATAGGCTATCATCTACAGTAAAAATTGAACCAGCGGCCACTGATATTCAGCAGTATAATAGCTTAAACCACAAAACAAAAATGTCTCAAAACGTACACGTTGTTCTCAGTTTCACATGTTTTAAGCAACCACATTTCTTAAGCAGACAATATATAGGCATGCTTCCCTTACCTTAAGGCTAAGTAATTTGTATCATTTTATACCATAATAAATAAGTATATAACCAGGATAATTTCCACACCTATGTCTTAAAAAAAGTACGATACATGATAAAAGCTCAACTGCGGTTGGCTCTAACTACCAATCTCTCGAAAAAATTTGAACTGTCCCTCCAGATTCCAGATTTACCTAGAATGGGATTTCAGTTATTGTGCATGGGCATTCAAACTATAATTCCCCAGGTGTTGCTTGTAAGTGTCGCACGTCCTCTAATGTAACTTAAAACAACAGACAAAACTCTGAAACATATTAATCGCTGTACTATTATAACTGCTGTATTACGTAGAAAACAAATGTTTCTCTGATTGATGCAGTAACATAGATGCTGTACTGAGAAAAAATAGACTGTATGCCTGGATGAAAATGATAAAGGGCCAGAAACCTGCTAGGGGCTGGAAACTGCTAGGAAACCAGTACATAAATCATTTTTCAAATCTACGAAATCTAAGTCAAACAAAAAAGAATACTATGAAAAAGAAACAGGGGGAAAGAAAAAATATCTCTTGAACTAAAATGATTTACAATCTCAATGAATAATTAAAAAACGCTAAAACGTGCCGTGATTTAGCGCAAGGAACACTTGCAATAACAAAAGTTATCATAAGAACTCTGTGACATCTTCAGAGTTATCACAAGAACTCCGGGACATTTGAAAAATCGGCTATAAATCTGTTAGCCGGTGCTTTATGTTTGCAATTTTGCATTATAATTAGGTAATTATGTATGGCAAGGATGAAGACCAGAAATAAACAGGTCAATACTTGTGAATTTGCATATAATTTGAAAATTTTACTCAAAACTACCAGATTTGAAGCAAGAGGCGATTAAAAATGGCCTGTGAATTAGTTTTTGACACATAATACAGGATGTAAGACAAGCGTAATCATTAAAGTTTAATTTAGCACCTAAAACTCATTTTGGAAAGATGAAAATAACCATTTTTAACGAGTATGTCTGTAGTATACAGATGTAGTATACAGATGTTTTCCGACGAACTCCGTGACAGTTATCACAAGAACTCCTGAACAAGTTATCATAAGAACTCCATCCTTCGTGTAACACTTCCTCCCCCGTGATGTTTGTAATGTCGATTTCTATAAGATAATCGTGAGGGTATCATAATCTCTTAACACTTTACCCGACGATTGTAAAATTATGAAGTAATGATCATTGCACCGTGAATAACGGTAAATAAACTGTCATGAAAAATAATTTTGACATGGTATGGTCATGGAAATGTGTGAATCATGAATTTAAGAAACAGCATCACTTCTAAAACACACGAAAGCCAGTGATGAATTAAGTGATTGTAAGATCACCAGAAGATGACCTCTTTTTGGTAACAATCAGATCCTTAAGCGTAGCGTTCAATCTCCTTTTTCAAGACTTGGTAAATATTACATTTTGTTTGCTATAACCTGATATAAAATGTGAATTATTTGTTATTGTTACGAGTTTTGTTTTTGTTCTTTTTATGAAATTACAAACCATTGGCTATCTTCGTATTTCGCACGATAAGGTTTATACAAGTCCAGGGATGCCACTTGTAATAACGCATTCGTTTGAGGTCCATCGTAAAAAAGGCGTGCATTTTTAGGCATGTCTAGGACAATATTGTTTGATGAGATGTTTGATATAGCTGACATTTAAAGAACCTTTTAGGATAAAATACTGTGAATTCATGACAAACGTTTTACAACATACCGATGTCTCGATTTCGTATTGACATGCAACATACTTACAGACCCAGCAGCGCACGGCGTCCCATCTCCACCATCTTGCATATAACAGGTATCCTCCTTCGGATTGTAGCAAAACATTTTCAAACAAAACTCCGTAAAATTCTGTTTGTAAACTTCCTAAGATAAGTAGAAATATTGCGTATTGCGTTACACTATCAAACACTGAGAAAAACTCTTTTTTTTTCGTAATTACAAAATACATTGTAAACAATGGTAGGGATGTCAGCTTCGGGATACCTTATATTAAAGCATTTTTATAAAATAATATATTAAAATATACGCCGCTTAAAAGACACAAAAATTACCTTTGCGTAAAATCCTACTCTTAACATTTATGCAATTGTTAAATTTAAATCTTATTACTTTATTCAATAAATCGTTTCGTCATACCCTGCACATATACGAGCCTTTTCCTTGGGCAATGACACACTGTTCATCCACAGAATATAGTTCCCCAACCCACTTTTGTGAGGCTAATGCAAGAGCTGGTTTAGGGTGGTGGTCATTGACTTTTGCTAAGCAGTTCTTGTGGAGTCTTTTGAAAAAATAAATAACATTTTTTTATTCAGCATAAAAATATATTTTTGTAGTAAAATATAAAAAAGGATTTTTTTTTAGATACAATGTATTTGGAATTATTTTGTGAAGGAAGTTTAACATTAGGTTATATTCACGTGCACGTTTACACAGTACATTTATTTCTTGAAAAAAAAACTTTGTTTTTCATGTTAAAGGTTTTGTTTCAGGAAATAGAAATAAGGTATCGGTATGCTTGATTTTGAGTTATTTTTCGTTTGAAAAATACATAAAAAAAGAGTACAAAACTCACATGCAGGGACAGATAAATGAACAAAAATTAGGATGGTGACCCCACTTTGTTTACATCATTACATCGCTCCTTATAGTACAAATTGAAGACGTCTCACTGTTCACTTGTTAAAATTTTCATTATCTGCCTATCCGATAAAACGAAATATAACTTTGGGATTTCAATGTCTTTCAATTAAAATGCACTTTTTTCTTATAGAATTTACCTATTTGTCCGGTTAACAAATTCTTGGATGTAATCAATGGAGCATGACGAGAATATCCATTTATTCTTGTTGTTTTTAACATAGGATGCCTCCATGCAATAACCCAGACCCACTTTACACGTGTTGTTTGTGCCATCGTGCTCGCAACCTAAACTGCAAAAGAAATAATTATATCAACATAATTGAAATTTTTAAACGTGCATACTCACATTTAAAACGATTAATTAGGAAATCTATGAACTATTGTACATATGTATTTGCTAATGGAAAACAAAAATACATAACATATTGAAAATACCTGCGACTTCATGGGAATATTGATTTTGATTTACTATTGTATAAACCTATGACTGAATGAAACAAAAAACAAGAACAAAAAATATAACAAACCTGTGACCTAGTTCATGTGCAATTGTTTGAGCTGTATACATTTCCTCACTATCCTCTACAATTGACTGGCTGGTTGGCTTACACTCAGCACCGAGAACTGCGTTACCTGTAAGATTTCTGCATTTTACCAAATGAGAACTTAAAACCATTCTAGTTAGTGTCTTGGTCACCGGTACTTTACTTAATTACTAAATAACTAGAATCGACGCTATCTCGGAAAAAAACACATACTTTTAAAGATCTAAAAATGAATATCTAGAATTTAAAATACAGAACATAGCAAAATTTCACACAAGACTATTTATGTTTGCCTCCTATATTAAAAGTCTAGAGTTTTCAACAACATTGCATTTGTTCGTTCTTGACGGTTTTAACTTACCTGCATAGGTCTTAGTACCATTTTTTCCGAGAAGCAAAGTATACCTGTAAAGAAATATTTATTAGTTATATACATTTAGTTTGGACAGGGTGCATCATTTCACCATTCTCAACACGCTTACAATCAGTAACGACTCGACGAAGAAAACTAAAAGAATGTCGTTGAAATTGTCGAATCGGTAGTAATACAATTCAATTATATTCAATTTATGTGAATCATAAATCTGATGAGAGAGCGGGAAATTTGTCATTTGTGTTCATGAGTCGTCCTATTTATCAATTCAAGTCATTTCACCGGCATGCAACCCATACACAAATGAATCCGGCCGGGTATGGGTATCGTAGCGTTTTGTCTTCGTTTCTGCTAGTAACAGTGGTGAGCTTGCGATGTGCCTCATGCCGCCAGAAAATAACTCAGCTGTAAATCTCTCCGATGACCCGTACATCTACCTCTACAAAAAGTAATGGCTGCGTCGGTTTACACTCCAATTGGTAGGTTTACTATAGAGACACCGGAGGTTCACCGGCCGGAAACTTTTACAAATTTGACAATATCATCCCGTTCAGACACCGGTATTGTTTGGTTTTATTAACATGTCAATTACATACTGATTACACGGTCGATGCACACATTATATTAATCTTAGGTAGATTTTCGGTAAGTTCCGTGTGATGTACGCTTCACGGTGGAATTCAATTTAATTTGTATCTCTTAACAAGGTGTACTAAGCGTTATAGCGCAATATTTAGGGTAAAGCAAGAGTTTAATTAAATTATAATCTAAGTACCACACGTGTTTTAAGTTCGAGACCGCGTTGGTCCATGTTTTTTTCTTATTAATACGTTCAACATTATTGAAGCTATATATGATTATTTTATGTTGTTCGTTTTGTTTTATTATGTTTTACTTAATTTTGTTAAGTCTATACTCTTTTTAAATAACATGCTTTAAGAATTCATATTTAAAATTAAAACGGATTAAAATCAATAAATGCCTTTTCAATGCCGTAAAACACACAACAAATCTGTTCCTTTAAAATATACTGCAAAAATAAATAAAGGCCAACAGTAAGGATCGAACCACAGACCTCTCAATTATCAGGCATTCTCTTTACCGACTGTCCTATTGTGAATTAACGAAAACCTTCACTTTAAGCTGGCGTGTCTTTCAAAACATGACTTATATACTCCACATTAAGTCTCGTAAACTACACGGACCAAACCGAAGTGGGATCGAATATTTAAATGAGTCCTATAATGTGTTCATAATTGACAGGTCAATAAAATCAGACTATACTCTATCGTAAATCGGAGTGTGTTTCTGACGCAGCCATTATTCTTTGTAGTGTGAAGGAACAACTCGACAGAGAAAACGGTTGCAAACGATTTGATTTTTTCGGAAGTAATTCAATTATGATAGTAAATGTTAAAACTGAACAAAACAAACAAGACAAAGCGAATTATAAATCGTTTGAGTCATCGTATTAATCAATTCAAGTCATTAAAAATTAACAACTTTATACCGCACCTTCCTCATCAGAACAAACATGCAATAGGTAGAATTTTAAAAGCAGTTATCTTTAACTATAATTATTGAATAACCAGATATTTGTAATTTTCTACAAGCTTATATGAAAAACAATGTCCCTATAATGATATTTTTAAAGCTTTTTTCTTGTTATATTTGTAAAACATTGTGGAAACAGATAAGAATCGATAATGCTTTTATATTTCGTTTTTATATTTAAATTTGTACTTTGAAAAAAAAAGTAATGTATTTGTAAATCGTTTTTATATTCAAATTAATACCTTGTAAATAACATGGCATGGTCGTGCGGAATGGTTTTCTGTAATTCTATAGACTTTGGATTGAATTTTGAATGGACAACATAAGGGTCAATGAAGTACGTGTCGTTGACCTTGAACTTTGTAGTCTCTGTCCAAGGGGAGTCAGCCTCTGTCTAGTGTAAATATATAGTGAAATTATAAATTTTGTCTCCGGCAAAGAAAAACATGAAAAAGAGATACTGTCCTAAGATGATAATTTGGTCTTAACGGTACATGGGAAAGTCGAAATACGGGGTTATCTGGCTTATTATCCGATATCGTAATAGTAAATACTTACTGATACTATATAGCTTTATTCTTACAGAATCGTTTGTATATTACCGTTATGGCTCTGTCGGTAGGTCGGAGTAATTGTAACTATTAGTGTTTTGTACTCATAGGTTCGAACCCCACTTAGTGTCATTTTATAACCACATTTTTTTCTTCTTACTCTGTTTTTTTTTATCATTATTCTTTATTTATTTTTCGTTTTCCTTTTTGTTTTCTTCTTATAATATATATTTTATAGTATATATTTATTTTTTTTATTTCCATTCTATTTTCTTTTTGTATTTTTTATCGCAGTGTAATAAAATATTCCAAATCACATTCATGTATGTATATGAAAAAAACGGTCAAACTTGTTTTCTGAACAATTGGCTGTTCTGAGGTAAAAAAAATGTGTCTTACCAGTAGTCGAACTTCTGCCTGTACGGGTAAAACACATTACTGACACGGTTGCTCTACCTACTGCGCTAACAAGTCATATGATAATATGTAGTTTTATTTTCATTTTTATAGGTTGTGGCATTGATCTGCCTAACCTATTTTTCGCATTGTTATTGGTCTTTGTTATGTAAACAAAGGCTCAAGTTATCATCCTAGGACAGTAAATACAATAAAAAAAACAAAAACAAAAAACACAACACACATAAAAATCATACATTAATATACACATGTATTAGGGTTGCCAACAGATGCAGCTTTATATTAAAAGAGTAAGTTTTTCTGAATACCTTATATTTATCAGGATATTCTTTATTAATTAACAAGCTTAGATACGTTTTAAATCTTTGACATGATTATAATTAAAATTGTAAAACTATTAAGTGGACAAACATGACACATGTGAGACTTTCCACCTTTGATTATTCGATAAAGGAAATGGTGCGACCTAGATACGGACCAAGTTTAAATGGCAATCGTCACGTTTATTCCTTTAGGTTGTCACGATATAGGTCATAATTTAGATTAAAGCCAATGACACGAAATGAAGCTTTTACTTTATTTAATTTTTTCTTACTTGTCTTCTATTCCCAAAATCATTAATTCAGCTTCAAGACTGATTTCTATCAGCATTTCTTTTTCAATTCATTGCAAGAAACAACAAAGACAACAAAAGTTGTAAAACTCGAACTCGTGACAGAATGTTTGATTTTATGCAATCCCGAGTTTCACTAGGTTCACAAGCCTCACATTTACCATTCATTGGCAATTATTCAGTTATACAGAATTCTTTAAGACCAGTTTTCCCTTTTTAAAGTATTGTTATTAACTTTTGTATACAAATAAAATGAAACATTACTCGCACTTTATCATAGACAAAAAGTACGGTCATTGCTTATGGTTTAAATATTCCAATAATAAAAGTCATTACAATTATGACATTTTTCTCAAAGATTTTCATACAAAGGTCAAGTTCAGTACTATTTTGAAGATTGTTACAATTATCAAGGTCAAAATAAATTTCAAGATCATGTTAAGGACATAAGGATTATCAAGGCTTGTACAATTTTGAAGGATTTAACAAAGTACACAATTTAAGGCTCCAAAATAGTTAAATTTGAAAGATTAAGCAATACGCCGATTGAGTCTCTATAGATAACCGCATAACAATGACAAAGGTCGGTGAAGTTTTGAAGGTTCTTCCAAAAACACTTTATTCAAGGTCGAAATATTAAATAGAAATGTCATAATACATAGGCACGATTAAATTGAAACAAACATTAACTTTGTGGTGTCACACTTTGATCCTCATAAGACACGGACTGTGATCGAAAATGTATTGACGACTTTAAGTGGATTAGTTAACGTGAAATTATACTTACTGTCATGATGAGTAGGTCTACGATCTTTATTGATATGAAAAGTCCATGTGCCTCCAGTCTCTTATAAACGAGGTTTGCCTAGAAAAGAAAACATTTATAATATTCCTGTAGGTTGAAAAAAATTGTCTTCCAAAATTTGACATTTTTTCTTATCATTAGTATATAGATGTGTTATATGTTTCTTTTCCAATTAATACAGCTGAAAAATGTTTAATATATAATTTCTTTCCTCGTTTTTACATTCATCGGTCGTATCGATTTAAAAAATGAGGTGAAATGGTACCTTATTATAACCCCTCAGTATTTGTATCATGTACACTTCTAAAAGGCCAATGAGAGTTATTCGTACTGCTATATCAAGTGTACCATATGACTAAAAATTTTGTACTATAACATAGGTAACAGTACTTATTCACTGTAAAAATTTGAAAAATAAAAACGCTATAGACCCTTTCATTTAAGACCGTATTTAAGTTGTCGCCCTTGGATGACGTCATTGGGGGATACGGTGGACAATGCCGATACGATTAAGTACACTAATACAGGGATATAAAGATCTTAATTCTTTATCTTGTAAGATTGGCAGATTGAATTTGCCAAAATTGTGTGTAATTGAATAAGATATTACATAAAAAGGATGGGGAAATGAATAAAATTGTTTACTATAATAAGGTTAACGATTTGGTTTTAATACTGGACCATATTGCTGGGTAACTGATCATGATTACCATTTTCGTTAGATTCTTAATAATGAAACTTTTACCAGGCAGTCAAATCGTACTAACTTGCTTAATTAATATGATGTATCTATATCTCTGCTAATATACAATACCAATAAACAATACCCAAACGATATTTTGAGTTTCAAAAATGTAAGGATTCTGTGGTTTCGATAAACGGCTGCGTAATAATTAATTGCAAGTTACTGGTTTATTAAAAATCATTTTGATTTAAGTATTACAAAGACAAAGAAAAACAACAATATAAATCTATGCAATTTCAAAAAAAATTAAGGCATTAAAAGTTAAAGTTCTTTTGAATGTACATGATTGTATACTATTTGTGTCGGCAAAAACTCGTACATCTCACCAATATATTTAAGCTGGTAAAGTAATATGTTTAACTTGATACTTTTTAATTCATACTCTGCTTATCAAACAGTGTCCCAATGAAGCATTTGTTTGAGGTAATAAGATAAATAACACAAAGGTCGTGAGTTACAGCAAAAGTATCATCATTCCTCATTAAAACACTGTTACCTTCGACGTGCGCCTCGCGGTAACGTAATTTCCCTCGGGATGTCACTGCTACTCATAAACCTTTGTGCTATTTATACACACATCGGTATTTTAAGAGCCAATTTAAAACACAAAAACTATTTTAACTGAAACACTTCAAAATTATAAAGTAAACTCACGGTATGAATCATTGTACCAAGCCATGTTGTTAAGTTTTGTTTTGCAATTTCTATCTTATTTGCCTCAGGAAGAGAAGGGTCTAAACGCTCATACCACCTGTTACATAAAAATGTAAGCTAATATATTTGTTTTGATATGCACCCTTAATTGATAGAATGTTTCTGCTTTAACTTGTATGTGAAAAGTCTCGCAGGTCATTAAAAGAGCAAACTGAAGCAGAGGAAGTAATAGCTCTGTTTTATACATGTATGAACGTTGAAAGTAGAAAGAATGCAATATGTTATTTTGTTGCTCACATATTTAGGAACGTGTACGTTGTCTGTATAAGTATAAGCTACAATACTTGGGGAGTCTTGATATTTGCATCATCTAGTTCAGAATATTTATAAACTTGTTCCGAAGTCTCGTCAAACTCAAGCAATTAATATTTTGTATGCATTGCATTTGTAAAGTCAAACTTTAAAGACTGGTTGAATTGTTAAAGTTGTATTACGAGAATAGCAACATGAAAAGTAATTCCAATTGATGGTAACCAGTCATTTTTTTATAGCTTGCTACTATTCATTTTTAATTTCTTTCCGCATCATTGTTTTTCTTTTTATTTGTGATAACAAAAACATTTTCACCGGGATAACCTATACTTGTAAATAAACATTATATTATTATACAAAGGATTATGTAGGAAGTGTGGATGAAAATCAAGGACGTCCATATACTTATTGAAGATGCTATAATCGGCCACGGTGACAATTTCGATTTCCAGCGGTGTTTCTGCACGTCTTCCGATCTGTGAAACCTCTTCCAAACATGATACTTCTGAAATAATGGAACTGATTAATAAATCCGGAACGAATTGCTTGGAAAAAAAAGCAACTTATTTATCAGCATTTTTAATTATCATATTTTATCAGTATTCATTTAATTACGTTGTATTTATTGTCATCTTTCATTTTCAAATATCTTCCTTTGTTTTTTTTTTCTTTGCTATTTTGCTTTGGAATTTGTAAATTACGATTTATAGATCTAGTTTTTTCTTGCGTTATACTGATTAACTCCACTCAATCAATAATTGTAATAAATTAGATTCTACGAAATCACTGCTTCATTTTATCTAGAGGATTTGTACTGCGAGTCTTACTGGTTTAAACAACACTTTTCCCTTCATTCTGAAATGTCACGAATATTTTGACTTTATCCATGTTATCAGCTGTTTAATAACAATCTATGAAAATGATATACATATGTTTATTAAAAAAACCTGAAGGGGATGAATAATCACGATAATCTGTAAACTGAATAATACTGTCACATGCATATGTCTAAAATGCTGCTAAAATCCTTTTTTTTAAATTATTTTCGAAAACTGTCAACGTCAAGGAAAAACGTTGCAATTTAAAGACAATTCAGTTCTTCTTTAAAAAAGATGTTAGCAATTCGTTTACACTGCTGATGTTGCAAAAAAGAGAAACTGTAAATTGTCATCATATTTTTTGTCTAAAATGTTTTGTTTTTTTTTAATCATAGTAACTTACCGTTTATGAAAAAGAAAACAAGTGAAATCGCTAAACATTTAAAGACAATCATAGTGAAAAAAAATCGATTTGAAATAATATGTCCCTTCCTTTTGACCTTAGACCTGTCAATGATAGTTCAACGTTTTCTTTGTGTGTTTTTATATACAAAACAGAGTAAAAGACGTTATCTTTAGTTTGACCTACATAACGTCAGTCAATCTTGAGAAAAAATTTGGACAATGTTTCCTCTTCTGGGTTATCACTTAAAAAGCAATTCCTTGTATTTCTATTAATAGAATGTCTATTGCACGATTTTAACTAGACTCTGGGACAAGGTTATGTAGATTTAAACTTCACATGCATATCAAGACTCTTCTTTTCAAGTACCGTAACAAGTCGAACAAGAAACGAAACTGTAACTAATGTAGCAAACCAGTCAAACACAGAGGCGGTGACCAGGTTTAGTGATAAAGGAAAAGAGTAGAGGTCATGACCCAGTTATTTGCTATTATAACCCTAAGGATATTAGATGGTTTGCATAGGACTGCTCTGTATATCCCTGTGGCCGGTAGCGTTAATCAAAAGTCGCAGAAGTTCTGTGCTTGGTGTGGACGACGTCTAAGTCTCCGTCCCATATAATCCCTCATGTGCTCGATGCAGTTCATGTTGGAGGACACTGCGTGCACCTTAAGAGCGTCAAGTCTATAGTTCACTAAGTAAGAAAGGAAGTAAGGATGAGACATGCAATGTGACAAACAGACAGTTGTTAACGTACCAATGAAGCAGTCCGACTCTGCCATTATTATGTACCTCCACCACTACGGAAAGGATATTGTAATTGTCTGACCTTAATTTATACTCTATATCATTCAATATTAATTTCTTTTTCAGAAACATGAAAACTTCTATACAGGATGTCGAACATAAAAAACGACTTATAATTTAATAATGACAAAATGATCTTCACTTCAACAAAGAAGCATTCGAAATGATGCCAGGGCCATGATTTGATTTGAATGCATTTTGGTTTGAAATGAGAAGGATTTTAAAACATTGCCTTTTTAAAATCTATATTTTTGGTTGTTTTTGGGTTGTCGTATCCCAGATTGGAACCAAAACCATTTGAATATCTTTGGTAGAAATTCATGTAAATTTCATCACATTTATGCACAAATTATCCTCCATCTTGAAAATTCTATACTGTTACCGGAGAACGCGATACTGTAACACGTTCCCTACGGTGATAAAGGACGGTAATGGTCCTCAAATGTATAGCCTGGAAACTCTATATTTGATTCTTTCGGAGAGTTTGTCCATAAATCATTATACATACAACTGTGAACTGGTTCGCCGTGTTCATCAAATCTCGAGTATCAGAAATTATAATTACCTTCGATGTTAATTTCAATTATCTACTTTCAGGTTTGTCATTTAAGTGCGGCATTGTCATTTATGTTACACTATCGAAAGCACAGCATAACGAGCATGCACAAGTCACAACGCTAGATAGGTACAGTATTAAAAAGTTGTTACCATTTTTAAATTAATCATGTTTAAATTACAATATCAATTATAAATATTGATCAACAAGTTGTTGGTGCCTACAACCATTAGGACATGTAAATTTGATTCAAATCAGTAACAAGCATAAGATTAATACATAGATTTATATGCATATATTTGTAAGCCTTTTAACAAGTGCGAAAAGTACTCTCTTTTTTAACATGATTAACATTACTTCTTTCTTTTCTGAGTGAATGCAGTGATAAATAGGAAAGTATTTTTAATTATTTTTTTTACAGTTTGGTAATCGACTGTAGTCGGATATTCAAGTCAGGACAATTAGGTCGTGCACTTGGACGGGCTCGAGAAACTAAAGGTCTACTAGTGATCACCTTTAATGTAAATAAAATTGTAATTCAACAACCTGTTTCTGTCATGAGTTTCCTGCAAAAACTACTTGCTGATTTTTTGAGGATATAAGTTGTTGCAACAATAAACAACAAAGGTATGCATTTTTAAAAATGATCACTAACCAAAGTTCAAAGCTCAGAAGTCATCATGTACCTTCAACTTAGGCACAATGTGTATTCCATGCAGGATTTCTAGTGACATCGGAAGATGATGTTCATAAATGGTAATGTTTATTTCTATGTTGTACTGGATATGCACATATATTCAGATAGTTTGGTACTGCATTTAGTCGCATTTAAATTTTCCGCCAATCTTTGTACCGGCAAAAGTGTGTGTCCTTACCTAGAAGTAAAAGACAGGCCCAGACACACCTCCGTCGTTGATCAATGAGACGTTGTCTTACAAATCTTTTCGAGCATGTGCGTTAGACTGGCATGGCTGCTGGACGATTGAAGAAAAGCAGGTTCATTTCGTTACGTAAAACAGATTTGTGCGGAGCGTAGTTCATTTGATGGACTTGAAACATCTGTCGATGCAATTTGTGCATCAATTATGAATTTATTGTGTTTAACTTGTGAGAGTTGTACCAAAACCGTGCAATCTGATCCCTACCGAGATCAAGACGAAGTGACTCTTATATTATTGTTCCTCTAACCAAAGGGAAATAATCAGTTATATGTTATTGGTTTAAATCTGTATGAGTCATGCGTATATCCATTGGCCCTTTTCAGAGATGTAATGATTTTTGTAAAATACAGACACGTTTGAAATTGTTGATATATTGGAAAATTCTATAATAAAGGATTGTAGATTATGGATTAAAGTTGGTAAAGTTCTATATTGGATGTTTATTTTATTAAAATGAGTTACAAATGAATTGTTTGTCTGAAGTCTATTAAAAGAAGATATTCATATACATTATCCATGATTTGTTTACAAACCTTGTGATCATACCAGCCTATTTAAAGTTAATATTTATTTGCAGTTATTAATATCACTGTCATTCTCCAATGTGCACATGTTTAATTCCAGTATTGCTGTAACACCACAAGAGTATTTATGTAAATTTGTGTCATTTGAGCCCAATCCACAATTGGCATGTATAATTGTACATGTCATATTATTGATTTTACCATTTTATAAGTTTTACTCTATAAATTTAATAGGCCACTGGTTGAATTATTAAATATTGAATACCCGGTATAATGCAGAAAATTATTCGTAGAATGCTCAATGAATTCATTAATTTGAAAGTGATTAAATGGTGTAATGGTTAAATGACTATTATATTTGAGACATGTGTTATAATCATGTTATGACTTCAATTGTATTTATTGTGATGTGGTAATGATCTCAGTATGTACATGAATTTAAACCGAGTCTGCATTTATTATATAATTTTGTTGTGATTAATGCTTCCGAGGGATCACTTTGTTTCCAGATTTTTATACTTCGCAACAGCAGGTGTCAAGTGTTGTGTGGCTGATGTAAAAAAATTGCCCCGTACTTCACTTAAGTGTTGTTATATTTTTCTGGTCCTTCGGGATCATTGATGCCAGCACTTTTAAATGTTAAGAATAGAGTACCGCTCAAACCGGTGCTAGGGGGCGTGAGGGATGTTGCACGTTTTCATTATCCCTCATGTACAGACTCAATCAAACCGAGTCTGCAATTCTTATATAATTTTGTTGTGATTAATGCTTCCGATTTTTAGGTTTGTTTCAGGGTTTGATTTGGATATATAAGTGTGTAAACATGTTTATACTTCTTTCATTCGTCTCTGGAATCTTTATAACAGGTTGTAGTTTTTACAAAGTGTTTGTGATGCGACTTTAACCTCATACGGTAAATACTTGGATTATTATATTGATGCTTAGATCATAAACTGATGGACATTTCATTTTAAAATTATTAAACGAACACAGCCTAGTTTATAATTTATACTTTTACATCTAAAAAGGCCTAAATTTAACCATGGTTAAAATCAACCAGAAATGCTTTTATTTTATGTTTTTATTTTATTTTTTTGTGCTTAGCATATCAGCATATTCATATGGTGTTAAGGTACTCATTGGCAAACAAACTCAACAAGATTTTGATTATGTTAAAAACGTACACGTATAGTGATGAAGTATTTTATATTGAAGTTAAAATACTACTTTGTTTACATTTTACTACTACTAAAAAGATTTTCGGTGCTTATTTCCTCAGGTCATGAGCATCTAACATGCTCTAAAACCATTATCTAATTGTTATAAAACTAATGCTTGCTCTTACAAAAGAATGGGAAAATTATTTATTTCCGAGGCATAATGTGTCTTGAATACAGGACCAAATTAACTTTTCAATGACCAGTTATATGGAATGCAACTTTCTAACATAGTCTGTGTATTTTCCTATGCGAATTAGAGATATTCAGTGAGTGAGAGTTTCATGGACTTCTAGACTTCTGCAATAAATGAATTTTACCCAAACATGAGCAAAGTTTATCTTTAAACAAGTGGTAATTGTCAGATGTTTTAAAAGCTCAAAAATTACTTTGCAGCAAGTCCTTGTATTTAATGATATTGGCAAAATTTCATTTACATATTTAGTTTCAAATGTGATGTACATTTAACCAACAATATCAACGGAGGGTTTGCATGTTTCACAGCAATTCTTTCTGGATTCATCTGTATAATCTGAACATTTGCTCCTTACACAGCCATGAAACTTATCACCATATTCGCAACCTACAAAACATATTTGTTACATTTATTAGTCTGAAAATAAATTCGAAAGTTTTATTGTGATTAAAGCCAAGTTAACGCATGCAAAATGGTAATAACGAACAGACGGGCTTGAATATCAGTAGAATACATGTACAAATGCTGTCGGTTTATCATACAAATGTATACGTTTTTGATGAAACATTTTAAAAGGGTTGTCAATTTCATATACACGTTCCATGTTCCAGTAATTGGTAGTTGGAACAAACCACAAACCAAGTTATTATACCTGGATCTTGTTGGCAAGTTACAACTCTATGCACATTTGCCCCAACAAATGTTTAATGTGACCATAAAAATGAATACATTTCTATTGCCTTTATTAATATTTGAAGTAATTTTTGAAAAATGTGCGCATTGCGCTCTAATCCGCGTCGAAACCTTGCACACTGTACGTATATAGACCTTTTCATTTAAAACCGGATTCATGTTGTCGCCCTTGGATGACGTCATTGGGGGATACGGTGGACATTGCCGATATACGATAAAATACATTAATAGAGAGATATAAAGATCTTAATCCCTACCCTTGTATGATTTGCATATTAAAATTGCCAAAATTTGTGTAATTGAATAAGATACTTCATAAAACAGATGTTCAAATGAATAAAAATGTTTACCATAATAAGTTAACGATTTTTTTCAATACTAGACCACATGGCTGGGTAACTGATCATGGTTACCATTTTTGTTTGATTCTTAATAATGAAAATTGTTGCACCGTGTTTTACCAGGCAGTTAAATCGTACTAACTGGCTAGTACCAGAGATGTACATAATGTATCTATGTCTCTGCTAATACACAGTACCCAAGAGATAATTTAAGTTTCAAAAATGTAAGTATTCTGTTGTTTCGAAAAACGGCTGCGTTATAATTAATTGCAAGATACTGGTTGAATACATGATATTTTGATTTAGGCATTAATGAGCCAAAGAAAGATAATAACATGAACATAATTAATTTCACAAAAAATTGCTTAAGCATTAAAGTAACAATTCTTTCTCATTTGTGTTGTACATCACGCCAATGGAATGCACTACATATGACATTAAAGCTGATAAAGTGATATTTTCAACTCAATATTTATATTTAATTCATATTCTGCTTATTATTTTTTTAAAAATCGCTAAAACACAAGTTGTGAAACAGGTATACAGAAATTTGTTATTAACTGATTTATGATTTTACGTATTTCTTTACTGTGCCAGTTGATAGTCTTTTTCTGGAGTATCAAATCAGTCACAGACATGACCAATAAAGTCCTTAAGATGATCCATAACCAAATTCGGATCATAAATATATTGACAACTAACAAAGTGACGTAATCTGGTATAATGTTATAACTTTAAAATATGCACCCTGGTGATTTATGAAATAACGCTTATATGTACAACATATGTACCATGTTAATTAACATGTTACATTCCAGTGGTGCTTATATAATCAACAATATTTATTTATTAAATAGCTTACTGGGAAAAGGTCTTTTATTTTCATAATTATAATATCAAAATTATCTTATCGTCTGTTACAAATTTATGTTCTGACAGTCTTTGCCACATGGTTTTCGTTCTATCGGGAATTTTCATAAAATTATATCCTTCACTCGTTCTTTTTATTTGAAAGAGTTTTGGTATGGCATAATGAAAAAGAATCATTAAGTCCTGACAGAATACATTCTGCTATTGTTCTAATGCTTGAAAAAAACAGACAATCAATACAAGAAACATAGACAATTTTATTTTCATGTTAGACTCAAAAACGCCGGATTTTTCTGAATGACAGATAATAACACATTAAATTAGAACATGACCATTTAAATTTGTATTAGGTAATTTCACTGTGTTTTGGGGTGTTTATAAAGATCTCGAAAGGCTGGCTCGAAGGGCCTGCTCGTACAGCGACCTTTACGGTAACGCGGGTACTTGCTAGATGGTGATGGTTTTGAAAACTAGCTTTCGTCGGAAGTACTGAATAGACATATCGCAGCATTTCGAATTACAATATAACGATAAAAGCAGAGGAATTCTGATTGAAAACGGATGCAAAGACTGGTGTCTTGCGCAATATTATAGGAACAATAATAGGACAGTGAACCAGAATAAACGGAAGCAGTGCATAAAATACCGAATGGCACTTTTAAAACTGAAAATGTAAAATAAAATGAACGATTATTTATATGCTATTTCACGACACGGCATAAGTACATCGAGCTCGTTTTGAGGCTTTACCTTTCTCATATTTAAATATTAAAAATTTATTTAGACACTAGCTTTTTGCCCCGGCAATAGAGACAATCGTAAATAGATATATTAATTCAATTTGAAATTCCGCTGTTTTACCCCGTAACAAGAATTTATTTTAATCTTTGTAGTTTTTTTAGGTCACCAGAACAGAAGGTTCAGGGTGAGCTATAAGCTCCTGCGTCCGTCATCCGTGGTCATGCATCAGCAATCAAATTTGGTCTCTGGCATTCTTGTGACAGTCACACTTGAATGTGCTCATGACATTTCAATTGGCCCCTTTTAGGGGTCAACAGAGCTAAGACTAGAAAAACCTTTAAACATCTTCTACTACAGAACTAATGGATGGATGGTCATCAAACTTTGTCTGTAGCATTATTGGGTAGTCTTTTACCAAGATAGCTCATATTAATTTGATTGGCCCCTTTTAGGGGCCGCTAAAGCTAAAAATTGAAATAGTTTTAAACGTCTATTTCTACAGAACTAATTGATGGATGATCAACAAAATTTGTCTGTAGCATTCTTAAGAAGTCCTTTATCAAGTTTTCTCATATCAATTTGATTGGATCCTTTAGGGGTCTCTAGAGCTAAAAATAGAAAAACCTTTAGACATCTTCTTCTACAGAACTAATTAATGGATGATCACCAAACTTTGTCTGCAGCATTTTTGGGTAGTCTTTTATCAAATATTTGCTCATATTAATTTGATTGGCCCTTTTTAGGGGCCACTAAAGATTAAAATAGGAAAACTTTCGAACATCATTTCCTACTGAAATAATGTATAGATGATCACTAAACTTTGTAGCATTCTTAGGTAGTCTTTTATCAAGTTTGCTCATATTAATTTGATTGGCCCCGTTTAAGCTAAAGCTTAAATGCCCCAGGTTATGGCATTTCTTCAAGCTATTGTTTAACCACATTTAATGCTCAAATTTAATATTAGATCATATTTACAATGGATAATGTTCAACACTGAAAACAGTTGTTTCTTGTGAGCGACTCATGGCCATCATGGCCGCTTTGTTTATTTATTTTTATTTTCTTGATATAAAATTCATGTATGGATAAGTAAAATATAGCATGTTATTGCGTAATTTAACAATCAGTATTTACGCATTTAACATCCAATTAGGTAATATTCTACGCGGTTTGTATATTGCCAAAAATCATACCTATGTGGGATGGGTTATAGTAATGTCCACAAGAGCCGCAACAAACATCGGCATTCCTTCCATAACAGTGATATGTATCTGCCTTAGATGCTATCAGAGCCGCACAATCTTTGCTTTTGTCGCCATATTCACATCCTATAGGATGATATAGTGCAAGCAATATGGATTATTATGTATATCTGTCTATATTTTGCAACATATCATGCGTGTTTTACATGAACGAATTTCACGCACAAAAAATAAACTAAATTGGTGCACGATATTTCTGAAACTATATTGGCTTGAAATTTCAGGAAGTACTCTGGCATTATGAATTTGGTATGACGTTACTGGAACAAATAAATTGAACAAAGCTGGTACCCCTTTGGTATGATGGTTTTGATGAAACTAATTTGGAATTACACTTCCGGAATACTCCAATCCTCTACCTGGCCTAGTAAAATTCACTCGTTACAATTTCAAGACACATTTGAATTAATAAATATGTTAAATCTACTGCCTAATAACGATTTAGCAATATAGAACATTGTTATTATAACATTTGAAGTCTCTTTTTATAAAAAAAGGTATTTTGATTCTTTGTTTCGTCCGTCAGTTGTCGGTCAACAATATAAAATTGGAACAAATTTAATATACTGCTTATAGCACGAGAGAGGTCAGTATGCGCTTTCGTTCGGATGGTATATTACTGAAAGTATTTCGTTCTGAAATACATAAATTTACGAAAATTTTTGCTGCTATATTTTAATTGATTCTAAGTTGATAGAAGAAGAGTGATAACCTGAACACGAGTTTATATGCAAGCTAAAGATTGTCAGAACCGATATATTCATATTGTTCTTTTGACTAACTAACCAGAATTTGATGCATTCAGATACTGTCCACATGATCTACAACAAATTTTAGCATTATTTCCGTAGCAATGGTACCCGTCAGACCGAGATTTAATGAGGTCTGCACAGCCAGTAACATCTTTGTCGCCATATTCACAGCCTGATACAAATAACAAACAAGAAAAGTATAAGGAAGCATTTTTTTGCATTTCTTTTCTGAAACATTTGTGAGCAATATGTTAAAAACGCGTTTGTTTGTATGTTTCTTTAAACAATATTAAAAGCTTACATAGAAAACGATGAAAGCAAACAAGTCACAGTTAAAATATTGCATGCATTCATATGAACAATATTAAACTAATGAGCAATTAGCATGCAATATATAATTAGCTATTTTATTTTACCTCTCATAACTGATTTACTACTCGTTTCTGAACTTTTCCAGAAACAACACCATGCATAAATGTAATGGGGTTGTATAATGAGGTTTGTCAAAAATTGATTGAAAGCAAAACAGTAAGTATAGTACCATTTTGGGATGGTGTGTAATATCTGCTGCAAGAGGAACAGCATATAGCTGCAGTGTCACTTTGATAGCAGTGAGAAGGGTCAGAATCTATATATGTTTTGCATGTCTTATCTTTGTCGCCATATTCACATCCTAAATAAAAGAGAAAAAGATAAAAAAAAATATTCTTAAAAATATCACAAAATGATTGAAAAACTGAGATTTAAAATCAATCATTCTCTTACAACTAAATAAACAAAAGTCTTTATACGGGGAAGTCAAAGCCCGGCTTTATAAATTGTCTATGGTCATTTTTTCTGTTTGTCATTTGTCTTATAATCATTTCATTTGTTATTGTTTCTTAAGTACAAGAATAAATATAGAAACTGATTGAGTGTTCTTGAACCCAAACTCCACAACTACATATAACAATATGAAAAAGAAGTATTAGAAAGAATATTGAAAGCGCACATTATAGAAAAACATTTTTCTGAGTGTGATAGAACGAAGTATTCACCAGAGACAAGTGATGTCAAGGGGTTGACATGGTGGTGTGAATGGGACATTATGTTATATCACCCGCAGTGGGATGCGATACAGTATTTATTTTATCAAATCGGTTTTCAAGACAGATATTTTATAACTTTTTGGGAATAACGACAGGCCGCAACGTGATTTATAGATTGTAAAATAAACCATGTGAGGTTTTATAATATACAATATATTGACAGAATGTATTATTAAGACTAATGAAAGAATAAATAACAAAACAATAGCGTTGCGTAAATTATAAACAGTATTGCAAGTAAGACATATTTCAGAATTGTATTACAATTACATATCAATGTAAAAAAAAGCAAAACGCGGTGAAATGTTTGATATTTCGTAAAATAAACGATTGACATCTTGTTTGCATTTCTATATGACGGAATTATAATCTTTATAAACGTAGCAAACTGATTTATTTAACAAAGCTGCGCTTCGGGCCATATACCTTCCCCAGTCTGACCAACCAGTCCGTAAACTTGCATTTTGCCCTCAATGTCATGTATTATTTGTTATATTATACCGAATCTAAACCATTTCATCCCTTTTGTTGCTGACATTTTTACTATAATTTACTTTCAAATAATAATTTATTTGTTCAGTGTGTGAAATATTTAAACCCTAGTCGGAATTATTATTATTATTTTTAGGCGATACAGCAAAAAAATCATGTTCCTCTTTTGTTATTCAATTTTTGTAAATTAAATCAAACAGGCAAAAAAAACGAAGTTTAAGATTCAGTCCATATAAGAATTACGGTTTATGGACCGGATGACGTCATATTAAATATAGAAGGGCGTATGCAAATGAGGTATAATATATAAGGTATAAGAACTTGTTTCGCTATCGAGCTTAAATAAATACGTTTAAACTAACAATAACAGTAAGTGTGGTACCTTTCTGAGATGGTGTATAGTAATTGCTGCAAGAGGAGCAACAAATCTCGGCATTATTACCATCATAGCAGCTGGATGGGTCAGACGCTATCAATGCCTTGCATGACTTATGTTTGTCACCATATTCACATCCTAAACAAAAGAATTATATATTTTCTACATTTATCACAATTAATTTGAAGAATAGACTTCTTCTTTGAAATGATCTTTTTTTAATTCAACAGCGGACCATATTGTCTAAATAAACATTTTGTTTTTGACCTGACAATGCAGACAAAAGATTATCTAATCTTCGTCATAACGAGAAAGCCTCCATGTACAGCAATAATAATATTTTTTTTTTAAATAAAAAAAACAACTCTCATTCACTTCCAGAATGATACAAGTAAACAGTTGATGTTTAAACGAACATAACAGCTCTTCAAATCATTGAACTGTTTTTAATTGTCCCTAAAATCTTCTGTCCCGGATTCTTAAGGCTCCTATGTATGAATAATCGTTACCTTTGTACTACGCGCTATCAACATTAGGTATGTTTTAGAAAATAAATGTATATCGTGCAGAAGTTAAAGTTAAAATTACAAATATGGGTAATTCATTTCTTAAATAAGTAACATTATGGTGCAGTATGTTGTAATTTAGTGGTCAATGGCCATAAGGAGCTTACTGAATTTATAAGACACACTTTTGGCATCAGACTACTCAATAATGAGTGTGGTTGCATATTAATTAAAGAATGAAGTAATTAATGTCTTACATAAGAGATATCAATGTGAAATAATAATTATGGCATTGTTCGAAACTTACAAAAGTCCTATGATTTCCTATTTGTTACGTTTGAAATGACGTTTCCTCGAAATGCTTTAACTATAAGATTCATTTTTGCACTGACCTCTTTTATCTAGTAATAGAATTAATATCCTTTTATATATCCAGGACACGTTCTTAGTATAAATTGTTTGTCATTTAAATACATGTACATGTTGATCTACAAATAAAGACTGACCTTTTTTATCACTTATGCCAGGCGTATTTATAGTAACAAAATGTAATTACATGTATGAGGCAAGAGTTTGCGGAAAAATTGCAAGCCAAACGCGGTATTCAAAAATAACATTGTTTTACTGTTTAGGAATGTCGGCAGGCTGCAACGTGATATATGGATTGTTTAAAAACCGTACGAGGTATCAATTTATCCAATATATTGATAGAAGAGATTATAAAGACTATTGAAAGAATAAATAACACAACAATAGCAATTCATAGATTATAAACAGTTTTGCAAGCAAAACATATATTACAGCAACATATTGATGTACAAAAAGGCAAAACGCGGCGGAATGTTTGATATTTGTTTTATATAAGGATTGACATCTTAAAGCATGTGCGTTAATGTTATATATGATTTCAACATATTTGTTCGCTATTCTATATGACAGGGATATATTCTTTATAAAAATAGCAGATCTATTTAAATAAGTTGCAAGAACTTGTTTTGCTATTGGGCTTAAATAAATAGGTTTAAACTAACAGTAACAGTAAGTGTGGGACCTTTCTGAGATGGTGTATAGTATTTGCTGCAAGAGGAGCAACAAATCTCGGCATTATCTCCATCATAGCAGCTAGATGAGTCAGACGCTATCAATGCTTTGCATGATTTATGTTTGTCTCCATATTCACATCCTAATGAACAAAAGTATTATATACTTACACATTAAGGAACTTCAACGTCGATTTGGAAGGAAAATGGTAGTTGGTAGTTGGATATTCAAATAACCAACTACATAGTAGCAGGTAGCTGTTTATTACCAATCAAAGCTATTTAAAAGCTGGTAGTTGGTAATTCAATCCGCTATTACCAACATGAAATATTCGAACACATCATACATTTTAAACACAGAATAAAGGAGGAGACCTAGTTGGTTATTCTCGCAAATCCCTAACTACCTACCAGAAGATAGTTGGTAATTCGAACTTTGCACGTTTTAAACTAAAGAAACAGGAGGCATTTTCCTGTATAAATAAAACGCAAAGATAGACGTGTTTTTCAATATTGAAACACACTGTCTTCCTATGTCACTCAGTGTGTCATTTGCGCAAATACCCACTACCCAATACAACTAGAAGGGTGTTTGTAATTCGGATATTGTAAATATTCCTCTAAAAACAGAAAACAGCATACTAGAAGGTAGTTGGTTTTTGGAACATAACATTTATTTCTAAAAAAATCAAAATTACAAAATAAAAGTAAAAGATATTTGACAGAATGGATAAATTCTACTAAATGTTATGACCCCGTCTCCCTACAACGACCAAGGGACTCGGTTGCTATTTGAGCTAATCCCGAACTACCTACCCGAAGGTAGTTGGTAAATCGATATTTGCATGTTTTCGCCTAAAAAGTACTTTTTCGAAATAAAAATAGAACGGATATACAGTGATATATAACAAGAAACATGTGTTCTCCAATATGAAAACAGCTTTTCTCCCTAGGGTAAATCATGCAAAGTTCGAGTGACCAACTACCTGCTTGTACGAAGGTGGGGACACATTTATTCTGTGTTTTAGCATGTATGATGTGTCCAACATGGTAATTGTGGATTGAATTACGAATTTTTCGAACATTTCATGTTGGTAACTGTGGATTGAATTACCAACTACCAGCTGTTTAATAGTTGGGAATTATGAGTAACCAACTACCAGCTATTATGTAGTTTGTTATTCGAATATCCAACTACCAACTACCTACCAAATTGACGTTCATTATACATTTATCACAAAATAATGTGAACTTTCAAATGATCTTTTGTTGTTTCAATAGCGTATTGGTTAAATAAACCTTCTATTATTAACATGACTAAAGTCTAATATTCGTCTTATAGTAAGAGGACCCCATGTAGAGTGACAATAATATTATTTTTAAAGAAAGACATAATCTAATGCAATTCAAGAATGATAACAGTACAAAGTGTACTTAAAGATTTTGATCATTGAGCTGTATTTAATTGTCCCTGAAGATCTTCTGTTCCGAATATTTGAAACTTTAGCACTTTAGGTTTCTGTGCTTCAACATGTCCGTTAAACAATCGTCACCTTTGCGCATAGGGTTATCAACATGAAGCTATGTTTTAGAAAAAAAATCTGACATAAGAAGTGAAGTAAAAACGTTAAATTGCAAATATAGGTAATTCAATTATTGCATATTAAATGATATTATGATGCAGTATGTTTACATATAGTGGTCAGTTGACATGAGAAGATAACTAAATTTATAAGATACTATTGTTAGTCTCTTTTTGGCATCAGATTACTCAATAAGTGTTGATACACATTAAATAATGACAACTGCCATACAGAAGAAGAAGAGATATCAGTATGAAATAATATTAATGACATTGTTCGAAACTCATAAAAGTCCTATGATATCATTATTGGAACGTTTGACATGACGTTTTATTTAAAAACGTTTACTTTTTGGTACATTTTTACACTGACCCCTTCAAAGAAAAAAAACTGTTTTAAGCTTTTTGGACAGAGAGAAAACGTCAATCTCTACTAGGAAAATTGATATCCTTTTATATATCTAAGACCGGTTCTTCAGTTAAAATTGTTCACATTAATATACATGTACATATAAATCTGCAAATAAAGAACAGAGAGTGCTACTGACCTTTGATACTAATTATATGTCAGGCTTGTGTATAGTTAAAATGTAGTTACTAAGTAAATAAATGTAGTTACATGCATTACACAAGAGTTGTTGGAAAAAAAAACATACCAAAATCGTAAGAATTCTAAATAATAATTAAGGAAATAACTATATGAAATAAATACCTTTTACGTTTGTTCGGGCATCTTCACATGTTTTACAACATTGCCTTTTAGTATAGTTGCTGTAACATGCCCAGTTGTTGTCGTGCTGTCTTATCTCTGCGCATGTCATATTGCTGTAGGAAACGGATGAGTCATTGTAACGGTCTCCTACTGGACAGTCATCTTTGAAAAGATTATGAAGATTAGATAATTACTCTTTCGGTAAATGCTAGATTGAATCTAGTTGACCTTTAAGTATAGAATTGATAAAATAATTCTTATTACACGTTTTTTACGCTTTATTCCTACAGTAAATATTTAGATAACTTAAAGATCCTGTAACACAATTTTTTTGTATGGTTTTAACTCATAAATATAATGCTCAAATGAAGATTTATCAATATCTCAGGTTCCAAAAAGCATTATCTATAAAGGTATTACCGAATTTAACATGTCATGAAAATAAAGGGAGGTAATTAGAAATCTATTTTCTATAAAGTTGAAGCATATATTTTAATGATTACATATAATATGCACAAATATTTGCAGTACATATTTTACATTTTCTTTGATGTTTGAAAATTGTTTTATTAGCGTAACTTTACATATATATAATTGCACTTAATGTGGTTAAGTACTTAAATCACAACATACAGGATCTTAAAGCAATTAAAGCGAAAACTTCGAGCAAAATATTTATGAATGAGTTGGACAAAGTTTCCGAATGGTTTTATATTACGTGACGATGAATATTTTTTTAACTTTCATAAATAAATGACTTAATATAGCAGCCTTACCGGACACATCTGGTGCGTTAGAATCTTGAACACATTTCCTGTCTATGCACCACTGTTAATAAATAAGAAATCAAAATCCAAATGCAAAGTCATAATACTCAAAATTGTGTCAGAACACAGAGATTTGTAGAAACTTTGATGAAGTACATTTTTTCCGGACATTAAGTTTGAAACCGACATTATATCATTTATTGTGCAATAAGTGAAATTTTATTTGGTATGATAATAAACATATTTAATTTCTGTCCATGTACATTTTACAAATTTGCAATTTTATCACTCGCCATTTTATTTATTCACTAAAGACGAAAGTCAAACAGGCGTCGTCTACAAAACAATGCATAAGGAAATCTAAATATACACAATTTGACGGGAATACCGACCTTAATTGAGTTATGAATAGGAAAACTAATTCGATTAGTATCTAAAACAAAATCATAATTTAAACATACCTTTTTGTGGCCACACGGTGTTTTATCATAAGCATATATAGATACGCAGCTATGATTTGTAGAGGTATCAAAACAGTAAAGGTGTTCACATATTATTTCGTAAGATGATACTTGATACCCACTCTATAATATAGAATGTGTTTGACATCAATAGTGTTCTATAGAATAATGGTTTTCCATATGGGAATTTAAATCAAAAAAGTATAAGCTGTATGTTTTAAGTCAAATTGTTACCTTTTGTACAATACTTGTATTTGTCCAACTTAGTATCATCTTATATATACAATACAAAAGAGTGTCGATACTACGAGGGGTGTTCCAAAATTAATGTTACTCGGGTTCTATCTCGTGGAAATCTATATGAACTCAAATCCAATACATGTCGATAGCGTGATACCTGGAAAGAAGTATTGGTCAATATCTCGCTCAAAATTACACTAACCTTGGTACTGTGTACGTTGTTTTGCAGTGTACTCGTTACACTTACAAAAATATGGTTGGAAAGAGAGCTGAAAACGTGATTGAAATTAGGGGCTATATCAAAGGTAGGTCTCCGCTTGGCTTTAAGCCGAGGGATATTCATCGCGAGGTGTGTGATATTTATGGGGAGGGTCAAATGTCGTATATGACTGTTTGTAGGTGGGTTGGTCGATTTAAGTCGGGACAGCAGCAGCTGACAGATGCTGCTCACACAGGCCACCCTGCAACAACAACGACAAAATATAACATAGCAATAATTCGTCGAATCCTGAAGAAAGACGCAAGGTACACTGTCAGGCAGTTAGCTAGAATGACAAACCTGCCTATAGCACGTGTTCATTGCATTACAAATAACATCTTGGGCTTAGTAAGATTATTGCTAGGTGGATACCACATATACTAACTGACGACCAAAAGATATCAAGAATTGAAAACGCCAAACTATTGTTGAAAAAATACACGAAAAGCAGCAAAAGGCTTTCGGCAATTTGGTCACAGGTGACAAAATATGGGTGTATTTTTTCGAACCCAAACGAAAATCCTCTCATCAAATCTGGGCCACAAAAACGATGGGCGCCCTAGCATTGCTATAAGAATACGAGCCGTGAGCAAGGTTTTGTATGTAATATTCTTTAATAACAAGGGTCCAGTCGTGCAAATTCCTGTGCCGAAAGGTAGAACTGTCACAGGCAAGTACTATACAGACGATGTACCTAGCAAACTTAAGAAACACTATAAACACCGCCGCCCACAAACAGGTTTGAAGTAACGTAACTGAGACTCTTGCATGATAATACGCCAGCTCACAAGGCACGATCTGAAGTTTTTGAAGACGGAAAAGGTCACTTTCCTCCCCTACCCGCTTTTTCACCAGACCTAGCCCACTTTTTCTTGTTCCCCAAACTAAAATTTCACCTGTCTTGAAAAAAATACAAATCAAGAAATGCTCTGGGCTCTGCGATTTACCAGTATCTTATAAGTATACCCATTGAAGAGTACGAAAACTGTTTCGAAAAGTTGAGTTGATTGATCGGCTGAAAACGTGCATTAGGGTAGAGGGGGAGTACTTTGAGGGACATGGCAAGTTGAAATGATCTTAATATTTATTCATTTATTTAGTATTTAAAAGTTTATATCAAAAAGAAAACAAAAAAGTAACATCAACTTTGGAACACCCCTCGTATAACATGTAAGTATTTCTTTTACTGTTCCTGTTTTTTTATTTTATTTAATGCTCATTTTTTAGAAACAATTATATCAAAATGATGATGCAATGAATAAGAAATGGGCTGCTTGAGTTTATATTACTTAAGCCCTGGTTAGATAATAATTTTACTTCTATTTTTCATACATTCACAGCTCGATGTTTTTGCTAAACTTCTGTTCTATAGAGATAACAAGTATGCAGCCATCGTTCAGCTTTTTTTAATTGCATTAAGATTATACTATCCATTCCATCACGATTGTGCCAACGACCGTTGATTAGCCCGATTTACAGCCATGAAAAGTTAATGATAAATAAAAACAACGCCGTTTATGTCTTTTTGATTGATACTGTGTAGATGACTTTCGCATACCTCACTGTTGATTGAAAAAGAATGGTTGCATTGAGATTGCCTACCCTGCACAAGTATGAGTCGGGACCAAAAAATTCCTTGCATTGGTCATCAACCGGCACTGACGTTGTTTGAGCAGTTTTACAAGAATCACAACATCTATGTTTGAAGTTTTGTCGTAAACATTCATTAGGTCGAGTTGCAGCATTTTGTGTACAAGTAAGGTTGTTATACGTCGGTTCTTTTGCTTCGCCGAAAGGACAGTTGTCATCTGTAACATATATCAAGTAATACCCTTACGAGTTTAAGTAAAAAATATTCCAAAGTTATCGAATTAAACAGTATATTGTTTAGTAAATTGTCAAAATCATTACATATAAAATAAAAATACTTCGACAATATATGCAACATGATTTCGTATGTCTGGTCTCTGTGTTATTATTCCCTTTATTTCTTATTTACGTTTTGTAATTGATACATGTGTCCGTATTTTGATATATTGAAGCAACGCATGTTCATTTAAAGTGACTGATGATAATTTGTGGTTCTACAATTTAAGTAACAGAGAAGGAAACGTTTTATACCATGTGATGACGGGGCTCTACTGTCCTTCACACAGTTATTAGACACACACCACTGAAATGAAAATAAACATTTAATTTAACCATGATATAGAGTCATAAAATAAAGGCATAATTCAAGCTTTTATAATACTTCACATTTGTTATGTCAATTTTCATAAATAATGGTGAAGTTTTTTATAATCTCTTTACACTTTACACGGCTGTTGAAAAAATATGATGTATTCATTACACCTTGAAAAACGGGAACAAATTGTTAAGAAAAAGACTTTTGACCTCTTGTATTGTCATGGAAAAGTGTATATTACGCATTCAATTGAGACACAACATCCTTTTTGTAAACGAAACGTTAAAGCCAGTCATGAATTTGCTGAAGAATATGTCTTTGTTTTGGTAACTATCATATTCTAAAGCGTAACATTCAGTCTCCTTTACTCGAATTTCAACATTACAATTTGTTTGCTACAACTTGATATTAAATGTAAATTATTTGTTATATTTACGAGTTTGTTTCTTTTTTGTACATAATATTGCAAGCCATTGACTCTCTCCCATATTCCGCAAGATAATGTTTTTACAAGTCAAGGGATACCACTTGTTATAGCGCCCATCGTTGTTATACGTACAAATTTGTACAGTATTAGATTTGTCCAACATATAATGTTAAACAAAAGATGTTTGATAAAATATGAAATTTTAAGAACCTTTAAAAATAAAGTACTTTGAATTCATGAGAAAAAATTTAGACATACCGATGTCTCGTTTTTTATTGACATGCAACGTACTTACAGACCCAGCAGCGCACGGCGTTCCGTCTCCACCATCTTGCATATAACAGAGATCGTCCTTCGAATTGTAGCACCACATTTTCAAACAAAACTCCGTAAAATTCTCTTTGTAAACTCCCTAAAATCAGCAGAAATATTGTGTTTTACTATCATACACCGAGAACAGTCTTACTGTCATATTGACAGCTCTTGTTTCGAAAAATGAAATGTTGTTATTTTTATATTTTTTCGTTATTGGTAATTTCGAAAAAAAAAACACAACAAATGTCACCCGTGTCAGTTTTGGGGCACCGTATAACTAAAGCATGAATATCAAATAATATAATAAAATACATCGACTTAATGGACACAAAAAATACCTTTACGTAAAATTCTACACTTTACATGTGTGCTATTTGTAAACTGTTTTATTATAAATGATCGTTTCGTCTTACCCTGCACATAAAGGAGCCTTTTCCTTGGGCAATGACACACTGTTCATCCACAGAATATATTTCCCCAACCCACTTTTGTGAGGCTAATGCAAGAGCTGGTTTAGGGTGGTTGTCATTGACTTTTGCTAGGCAGTTCTTGTGGAGTCTTTTTGAAAATAAAATAAAAACTTCACCAACTTGATTCAGTAAAAGAATAATTATAATTGTGTAATAAAACTTAATTAAGCAACAAATTTTAGATATTTTGTGAAGGGAGTTAAACATCAACATGAAAGTATTATTTCATTATTTTAAAGGGTTTATTCATGAAGAGAAATACTATATCGGTACACGTGTTTTTGAACTATCTGCTCTTGAAAATGCCATAAAAAAGCAAAAAAAAAAACAAACAACAAACTAATGATGTTTCCTTTATCAAACAGAATTGAAGCAAGCTCACTGCCCACTGATTTAACATTTCATACTATGCCTATGGAAGATCGTAAAAACTGTAGGAAATGTGTATAGCTCGAATACAGTTATTTTTGTGATTTACCGATTTGTCCGGTTAACAAATTCTTGGATGTAATCAATGGAGCATGACGAGAATATCCATTTATTCTTGTTATATTTAACATAAGATCGCTCCATGCAATAACCCAGACCCACTTTACACGTGTTGTTTGTGCCATCGTGCTCGCAACCTAAACTGCAAATGAAAAAGACATATTTAATAAAAAATTTGAACGAATTTGTACATGCATATACGCGCGACTTTATAAAACAGATAACAATTTTCAAGTATAATGGAAAATTAAAAAAATAAGGACATTTTCAACAAATATCGTACACCCGGGCCTTAATGGCAAAATTGAATCGATATATTTGTATGCCCGTCCGTCCGATCGGTCGTTCATCTATTTACCCACGACGATAATACATTTTATTTTTATTTTAACGGAAAACTAAAAGAACACATAACCTATAGTAAATACTTCAGACTTGATGGGAAAATTGATTGAGATGTATATTCCTGCATTTATTTTTTACTTTTAGGCATTTAAAGTTCACATGCCTGCGACTTAGTCTATGTCTACTTAACATACCTGTGACCTAGTTCATGTGTAGTTAACGTACCTGTGACCTAGTTCATGTGCAATTGTTTCAGCTGTAGCCATTTGCCCACTATCCTCAACAATTGACTGGCTGTTTGGCTTACACTCGGCACCGAGTGCGTTACCTGTAAGAGTTCTGCAATTTACCGAGTGAGAACGTAAACACATTCTGACTTCCGGTAAATGACTTAATTATTTTGAATCAACGCTTACTAATCTAGAATTACAAAATACCGAACACTTAATAGCAAATTTTCACAGAAGACGATTAATATGGGACACCTATAGTTCTTAATGGCATCGCATATTTTCCTTCCAAGCAGTTTTGACTTACCTGAATATATATGAGTGCCACTTTTCCCGAAAAGCAAAGAGTACCTGTGAAGAAATATTTATTAGTAATATACATTTAAATAGCCTGTATAGGCGTTAAGGTGATAGTATGTTTTGTTGTTTTTTTTATTTTGTTCATTTTACCTCGCGTGACTTTTGCCTATTTCATTTGCTATATATGTATCATTTCACCATTCTCAATACCATTAAAACCCGTTAAGTAACGACTGGACAAAGAATGTGGCTTTAAACAAATTTTGTTGTAATAATTGTTGTATCATAACTAATTAAATACAATTACAATACAATTAAATCATGATGGTGAATACTACAAATGATGCGAGAGCGGGAAAGAAATATAATTGTATGAGTCATCGTATTCATCAGTTTAAGTCATTGGAAACTAACAACTGAATTCGACTTCACCCTCAAGAAAACAAACATGCAATAGGTCATATTTCAAAAGCACTTATCTTTGACAAGTATTCTAGACATAGACCCGGAAATAGATATTTGTAGATTTCTGTGGGCTTAGAATAGAAAACAATGTCCCTATGATAATTTGTAATCTTTTCCTTTTTTCTTTGTGCAGATAAAAACTAACAATGCATTTGTTAATTTTTTTTTATAATTTAAGTAATCACCTTGTAAGTAACATGGCATGGTCGTGCGGTATGGTTTTCTGTAATTCTATAGACTTTGGATTGAAGTGTGAATGGACAACATCTGGGTCAATGAAGTACGTGTCGTTGACCTTGAACTTTGTAGTCTCTGTCCAAGGGGAATCTGCCTCTGTCTGTTGTAATTGATAGATATATTTAAACTCCGGCATATAATAAAAACATGTAAGAATGAAAGAATTGATACATTATTGTATTAGGGATACGATCTTATGCAGCTAGATATAAAAAGAGTTCCTTTTCTGAATGCCTATTAATAATAGGGTCATTTTTTTTATTTACAAGCTTAGATACGTTTTAAAGATTTGACATTAATATTAATTATATACAAAACTGTTAAGATTTTTACGTGCCTGGACGAACATGACGAATGCGATTTAAACCGAGACTCTCCACCTTTGATAATACGATAAAGAAAATGAGCAACCTAGATACGGACCAAGTTTAAATGGCAACCATCACGTTTCATCCCCTAGATGGTCACACTATAGGTCATGTTTAAAACTAGAGCGCAATGTCATGAAATGATTTTTAACTTTATTTTGTGTTTTCTTACATATGTGTTCAATATATTTCGTTCCCAAAATCATTAATTTAGTTTCAAGACTAATTTAGGAAAAATTAATTTATTTGTAAACTTTTAAATACTTCAATTAATTTGTTCGGGATAAATTTTATAACTGTTTTAAAACCCAAAAATTCTAATTATAAAATCCAAAGGGGACTCCTAACTTGCCCACTTGAAATCGTACAATTTGACATTCCCCTCAAAAATTGGGGCCCAGGGGATAAAACGTCAATGTAGTACACTTTTGAGTTTTTTTCAAAAACAAAATCAAATGTTACGCAAAAAGATAATCAAGGTGGAAAAATTTGAAGTTTTATAAGTAAAAATAAAGTTTTAGCAAAGAAAAGTTTTAAGGGGATTGAGTAAAATTGATAACGGCATAACAATGGCAAAGAACACTACAGCTTTGAATGTTTTTACAGAAGCACTTTATTCAAGGTCAATATAAAGGTCATAACACATTTAAAACAAAACGTAAAATGTATAGCGTCACACTTTGATGTTAATAGGACACGGACTGTGACGGAAAATACCGAGGGTGAACGAGTTTAAGTGGATTTATTAAAGTAAGATAATACTTACAGTCATGATGAGTAAGTCTACAATCTTTATTGAAATGAAAAGTCCATGGGCCTCCAGTCTTTTATATACGAGGTTTGCCTTGGAAAGACAACATTGATAATAATCATAGTGCAGGTTGAAAAAACTGCCCTTCAAAATTTTACTTTTTTTCAACTTAAACAACAAAATGTTGTATCATATAAAGATCTGTTACAAGTTTATTTTAAATATAGACATTTTGATTTGCAAGAAATACTGCTTATAAATGAATGTTTCATACAAAATTTCGTTCATTCAATGTTTGTTTTGATTTCAAAAATACCTCAATGTTCCGGGTTGGTTAGTCTAGTTTTATGTAGCTAAAGCCAGTATTTCAAGAGCCAGATAAAAAGAAAAACGTAACTCTCTACATTGAAATTTTTCAAAAGAATGAGATAAACTCACCGTATGGACCATTGTACCGATCCATGTCGTAAGATTTTGTTTTGCAATTTCTATCTTTTTTGCCTCAGGAAGTGATTGGTCCAACAGCTCATACCATCTGTAAAATAACTTTGTAAGCTTATTTTAATATTCTTATCATTGAAACAAAGTGTGTTAACTTGTTTCTGTTATGTCTCGATTATTAAATAATGCAGGTCATCAAAACAGCAAAGTGAACCAAACTATTTGTTTTGTTTTGTACATGTACATGCATGTACGTAGAATGCAACAAAATAGAGAAATACAAAATCCCCAAAGAAAGCCCAACACGACAAAATTGAAAATGTTGCAGGCTCGGTGTGATTGAGCCTGTTCATGGACGGTACTGGAAAGCGCAAGTTATTATTATCAAATTCTGTTGGAAAACATTTTTTTTTCATGGACAAAAACTATCAAACTTGCTTATCTATGCTCCTTAAATAAATCTAATTTAATTATACAAACGATGAAAGAGCAAGTGTGGATGATAATCAAGGAGGAATGAATAACAGGCTTACTTATTGAACAAGCTATAATCGGCCACGGTGACAACTTCAATTTCCAGCGGTGTTGCTGCACGTCTCCCGATCTGTGACATCTCCTCCAAACATGATACTTCTATAATGATGGAAATGATTTAAAAAAAATGTTTGGAAAACTATTAATTATTGATTGGAAAGTAGGAAAAATAAACGTATTTTTGCATTTTTTTAATAATCATATTTCATCAGTATTCATTTAATTAAGTAGTTTTTCATTACAAAATATTTTTCGCATTTTGTCTTTTTTAATTTGCAATAGAATTCGTGAAGTACGATATAGATCTAGTGCTTTTATGTTATAGTAATAAACTCCATAAAAACAATAATAATTATTATGAGATATCAGAAATATAGGAAAGTCCTGTTTTTCTATTTTTCATTTTAGGTAAAGATTTCGTACTTTGAGTTTTACTGGATTAAGCCAAAACCTTTCATTTATTCTTTATGCTTACGAATATTTCGGGTAAATCAGGGGAGCGTTTCACTTACGTACTTACGTTATCATAATTCAAGTTTGAATGTCCTTTTTGCGTAAGCAGAACATACGTATTTATTTGCTGTTAAAGAACAGGCTATGGAACTTAGAGACACATGATCATTATAACAACTTGCAGGGGGTAAATAATTATGAGTAAATCATTCATAGTCTTTAAACATAATAAGAATTTGTCTAAACTGCTAAAATATTATTCAATGTTTCAAAGTTTTTCTTTATTTGTTTACGAAAATTGTCGACGTAAAGGTCAAAAGTTGCAATTTAAAAACATTTTAGTTCTACATAAAAATATTAGAAATTTGTTTGCACTACTGATATTGTGAAAAAGGGATACCATAAATTGGCATCTCTTTTTAATTGTTTTTTTTTTAATATAGAAACTTACCGTTTAGGAAATAGAAAGCAAATGTGATCGCAAGACATTCACAGACAATCATAGCGAAGACTCAATTTGACTGTTAAATTATATGTCCCTTCTTTTTTGACTGTAGACAAGTTAATGATGGTTCAACGTCTTCTATGTGTGTTTTTGTTAACACAATTAAATGCGTTATCTTAAGTGTGACCTACATAACGTCAAGCGCGATCATTTGACAAAATTTCCGCTTCTGGTCATCAAGTTAAAAAGCAATGCCTTAAATTTCTATTTATAGCAGATCTATTGCACGATAACGGGGAGACATCAGGACAAGGTTATGCATATATTTAAGTTTCGTTTAGTATATACTTATCAAGAGTCCTCTTTTCAAGTGTAGTAACAAAACAAAAGTCTGATGTTACAAATCACGGCAAAATAAACTATGTATACCTGCGCTATTTCATGCTGATGTTTGGCTTGTTTATCCTCGACACCGAAATAAACCAAATCATATGCATGTATTTTATCAATTAACGTAATCGTATTGCTCCGCGCCCACAGGCAGTAAAAAGACGAAACAAAAAAAATAACTTAAAATTAGTAATCTATTGCTGACATCCGATCTTCTACTGGAAATAACTTATTTTTTGTAGTACGCAGTTTGTTATGTACTGTGCGTTTAGGATAATTATTTAGTGACGCTGTGGTCAAGTCCACTATAACGGTGTAAAACAGTTATCTTATTGTGTTTATCACCTTAAGTCAAGCAGGCTTGCCATATAAATTAAAAATATCGACAAATTTGCCAACTGTCGGCGCAACGCAGTAGGTGAAGTTGTCTTGTAAAATTCTAATTACGTATCAATGCAAGACAGCCAGGTTCGGTCCCAAAAAAAATCAAAATAAGTAGCAATCGAGTAAGAATGTCTTCTTTTTTCTTGTAAAAGATTAAATGTGCTGCGTTATTGTCTATTAACTTCTCACTTCACTTTTGTTTTAAATATTGCCATATTTAGCAAGTTGATGCATACATGTACATAAATTGTTTCAACTATAGTTAAGATTGCACGAAATACTTGTGCACTGCAAAAGGTCTATGACTACTATATATTACACACTACACGGGATAAAATCATTATTTCCGGTATATCTAAATTATTTGATATTATAACAAAAGTGCTGTTTTATTCCAATTCATTTGCATATGTTGTAAAATTAAAAAAAATAGGGAAAGTAAAAAGAAAAAAAGTAAGAATACTTTTGAGGCTCGAACGCATGATAAAAAATTAATTTGTATGGCATCCTATTGACTTTACCAACTTTGCCATCGAGGCATTTCAAATTGTTTTTCTTACCTTGAATCATATTCGCTTCTAAATACCCTGTTTTACCTATTCAGGGAAAGGTTGTAAACTTTTGTGTACACAAAAAATGCAACGTCACTCTCACATTATCATAGCGGCACAGTATGTACTTTATTGCTGCGCAAGACTGGTTACATGAACTCGAAAGCTATAAAAAGATGACCTTAACATTGTGAAAACCCAAAAATCTATTTATAGTTTTGAGTCTAAAACTGTTTTAGAAAAGATATTATAAAGATAAGTTGTCGGTCAAAATGGACAGGAAAAATAATTATACTGATCAGAGACTTAGATTGCAGATCAAATACAGGTAGATGTGAAATAATACGTAACGAAAACTAATGCGTAGTCCCCCTTCGCCATACGAGTGTGTCCGATTTATCTCCCTTTATTAGACGGCGCGTGCATGCGCTGTCTAGTAGATATGCATTCGCCTATTCAGCAATGGGGAATTTAGACTTGTTTTTGTGTATTTTTCTTTTGTTTTAACAATATCACACTGTTTTCTAATAAAAATAGCTTTTCTGATGTACAGCATGTTACCGAGCTTTAAAGAATTAAAATAAACGTTTAACTGAAGTGATAATGACATGTTTGAATATCATATTTTTTCATCAATATATTATTTTATTTACCAAATAACGTGCCAATGAGCCAGTCTATAGTCGACCGTTCTAAAACGGTTGTGAGAGGTAACGACTGAGGCAGTGTCACTCACTTCGTTTGCTCCGCCTCTATTGGAGTAAGGCTCCGCCTTAAATTGTCGCACAATTTAATATGATGCTCTGTATGCTAGCATCAAGTCTTCGTTGACAGAGGGAAGGGAACCAGGACAACTCAATATCATTTCCCTACAACATTAGGATGCAAGTTACAAAGCCTAAACCACGCTCACTATCAGAGAGGCGGTTCTCTCTCAACCGTCAAGAAAGTACGCTTACTGTATTTAAGTTTCAGAGTCTAATGACGGGAAATTGTGTGATATCAAGTAGTTTACTCTTTTGTAAATAAAAAAAACAATACGTAACTAAGATTATATTTAACAATTTATTCATATCTATTAATTGATATTATAGACATATTTTTGCTATTTGTAAAATAACAGAACAGTACGTCCTCAAAATCACACGAACATTATGCAATTCAATTCGTACCAATATTTAAATGGACATATTCTCGGCGCAACGAATATATTTTTCTTTACCCCTGTCTTTGTCTTGAATTTATTTTAAGTATACCAATCATCTAAATTTAGCTTGTTATCCAATTTATTTTGTTTCGACCAGACCATCTTTGTCACAGCAGACAAACATTTCAGAATAACAGACATGGCATTACTTTGTGAATTTATGCATTAGGTTCTACTCTTTTACAAAAATATGCAACTTAATTATTAAAAAAACGATACATACCAAAAACATGAAGAAAACATTGATTAGTGCTTAGGATATTCAGCTGTAATAGAGAACGATTTCCAAGATTACATTCGACTGTTCATATCATTTGGCAGCGTCTTTGATGTGCAGCATCAACATTGACATTGATTTAACTTACAAAAAAATATCTACATCAGAACAATGTTGCGCTAGTGTCTCTCCATACCAGGTAGGCATTAGCGAAAGCATATTTCTTTCATTTTATTTAAAGTTTGGCTCCTCTCTCATGGACAGTACCTTCGATAAGTATAGTTATGCAAATAAACAATGTACAAAACATCCGGAATAATGTACAACAGTACTTGATATAAAACGAAAATGACCTGTGCTTAAGAATGATTTGGTAAGGTATCTGTAATGAGCGCTGTTTTTGCACGGAGCTTCTCATTTGCTGCATTTCAGAAATATTTGTACTCGTTGAGCTATGGAGGGTTTTATTTCCTATGTATATGTTAGTGTTTATACAGATTTCCATAACTGTCGCTTCCTTAGGGGTTCTTAATTGTTAAAACTTAACTAACTGACTTAGTGTTTAACCTCATTTGACCCCATTGGAACGCCAACAGCCAATGGAAGGTTGTTTACAATACAATGGGTGGAGTTAAGAGAGCACATTCATTTATCAGTCACGTCAATCAATATAAAAATAGCAAGGTAAGTCTGGCGATAAAGTGCACCTTATTGCACGGTGTACCGCTAAATCTCTTCAGTGTTGTAATCTTCTGAAAATCAGCCTAAGCCATTCTCTGTATGATTTTCTCGTTGAGAGTCTGAGGACATTTCAATAGTTATATATACCCTAAACACTGCGAAAAGAGTCTGAGTGAACTTTATCCTTCATGTGCCTAACTGTGTACACAAATTGACTAATATTAAAATGACAACCATAACCCATTTGTGACTAATATATGTTAGCTGTTCAAACTGACCAAAATGTTTCGGTTCGTCTATATTTTCTCCATGGGATTATAATTTAAGTGACTGCGCCATTGCATGAATAAACGTTGATGTAATTCTCGCCTTCGCCAATGGCTAGTCGTCATAATAAGACGGGGCTACTTATTATAATTCAGTTTACCTCAATTATACTCGAGTTAACGCACTTTCGATCCACCTTTAAGGCCTCAAATAGTAAAGAAATGTCATATTTAGACCCCAAGCACTTGTTTTCGTTTGAGAAAAGTTGGTAAAAAAAATTTTCCCGCGCCGCCCCTATCAAAAAGATACATTAGGGATGCAAGAGAGGGGTTACCGTACACTTCAACGCCAAAAATGGAATTTTGGACTTGTGAGCGGCTAAAAATGGCCGAAGGTCGATCTTAAAAACAAAGAAAAGCCTTTGACTCCATCTTTTGCTATCCCGAATATTTATAATTGATGAATTATATATATAGGATCTTAAAAATATTCATAGGAGTCCCCAACCATACATCTTGGAGAATTGGGGGATTCCCTTTAGTTTGAATTGCTAAAGAGAGAGCACTAAGATATTGGATAAACAAAATTAATAACTCCGAAAACATTTCTATATTTGATTCAAAATCTTTGGAATAATGCAAATACCTCTTGTTGGACAAGCCAAGTACATTTTATTATTGATCATCATTGACATTTATAATTATTTAAGAGTCAATTTTGAAACAAACATTAATATTTATCCTGTGTTAAAGATTACATTACGTGATCATTTTGTTCAAGAATGGAGTACATTGTTTAGCGCTTTATCTAAATTAGATTATCATGGAATAAAAACTTTAAATAACACTTAGCTATGAGAAAAAGTTTGAAATGATATGCAGAGAAAACATTTGATGTCTCTTAGACTTTGTTCTTACAATTAAGAACCAGAATTTGTAGATATCAATGAATAGAGAAAATTGCATATGTGAACTGTATAACCAAAATGACATAGAAACCGAGGGAATGAAATGAATGGAATGAAAGAATGAAAGATAGTTTACAAAAGTATGGTGGATGTTTGCCTCCATTTTAAACCATGTTATTGTAAACTTACAAACTCGCCATATTTTCTGTTGAAATCGTACAAAATGTCGCAGGCAACGTATAACCCTTTTTACAGTACGACTTTTTCATAGTAACGGATATTGCTTTTCGCGCATGCGCATTCTGCGTAGGACAAAAACAAAAGAACAAAAGACTGCATTTTAGCATACTTAAAGGCTTTAATAGACGTAATTTGAAGTATTGTCACCCAGAAAACATAAACTTTGGGATGAATTAAAGCGGTAAGTACTTAAAATGTGCATTGATATTTAAAAGAGATATACGAAAATAGCGGGACTAATTATTCAGTGACTAAAGGCGCATGTTAAATTTTCTGTTTATTGTATCATTTGACGACCTTTTCATCAGTTATTTCAATTGAAACAACATGGCGTTAAAGATAAATTTTCATTACCCCTGTATTACATTATATTAAACAATTTGTTTTGTACACTTTCTTTGAATAAGTGGCGAGGCGGTGAGTGGCAAACTGATGACACGTGACCGGTTGTTATTTGCCAGATCGTGTACAATATTATTCAATCGAGATGTTTTAGTACCATGACATTGTTAAGCACGTAAAACCGTAATTTATATTATCTTACTTATATAAATCTCATCAATGTTTATTAATTTTGAGAAGTGACAAATCGTTTAACGTGCATTTACATTCGTTGGGGGAACCAGGTAAAATGTGTGTTATTTCAATTTTTATCTTAAAGTTTTTTGAAATAATATTTAAATGTATTTATGTTACTTTAACATTATTCTGTTCGGCATCACAGTCAAGGACACAATTAGGTAAACTGAAAACTAAAAATGCATAAAAAGTTATAAAATTCTTTAGTTTTTATATGAACTATTTCAACAACACTTAAATTGATTTCTTTATTTGCTAATACACTGTATATATATATTTCATTATTTTGTATGATATAATTTCTCGTGGTTGTAAGGGGAAATTCTTGAACAATCGTCTTTTCCATGCCTTTTCATGGCAATCTTGGCAACAAAGCTATAAAGGTATCTTTTGTGTTTTTGTTAAAGCTATTATATATGATTTTCTACATTTTTCCTTTAAATAACTCGGAATTGCCCATAAACTTCTACTACATTTTTATGCAGGGCGATGCTTTTTGCGCTACGCAGATTGCAAATGGGCGGGAAAATACTGATTCCGGCAATTTTCTTAAAATGGACGCTACCGGCCACCTTAAAAGCGTCAATATATCGTGTTATTTCTTTGCATAATCTAAAATGTTATGTTAACGCAGCAGCCAAAATAAAAAGGAAATATCCCGGGATCCGGTACGCCAAAGGTCGCATATCGATGTCTGTTATGATAAGGCCCTAATCATACCTAAAAATACTACAAAAATAAAAGCCAGAGCAGTTTATTCGTATCAAGTTATGTTCAATACTATCACGGAGTACGTATGTTCAGTTTCAAAGTTTGCGATATTGTCTTGTAACATAACGTGGTACAAGAAAAATCCCGGATGAAAGAATTCTGTAGTAAAATAAAGGAATGTACTTTCCCGTTGGCGGAAAGCGAACTAGCGTACATGAGATCTTTTTCTGAAAAATTATCGTGTTGCCCTAAATGTTTCGTGTTGTCGTGTCCTCGACGCAAAATGCGAAAGGCAAAGACACGATAATGGGCTAGTCTATCGAGTGTAAGTTTCGTTGTGTCTTCGCCCCAAAAGTCGAACACCCGATAAATTGGCCAATTATGTTGTCTTCGCTTATCGCATTTTAAGGCGAAGAATCGACGATACGAGAAATATAAGCTGGCGATAGGAAGATTTCCACCCGCCGACATGATAATTCTGCAGAAGAAGATCTCGTCTGTTTGCCTATTAAAATATCATTATTTCTCCTAAAATATCGTGTTTTCGTGTCGGCGCCCTCAAAAGTCGAAAGCGGAGATATTATAAATGAGCATATTATATTGTCGTGTCTTCTTGTTTTCGCCTTAGACGTTTTGAGAGACGAAGACACGAACTGGCAGAAATCAGCCAACCTAATGTAATAGCAAAAAATTGTCTTTAACGACGGTATAAACGGACCAATGTTTTGTTTGATGTTCAAATATTAATCATGCTTGGGTACAATGTTATCAATTTAGCCTCGTTTTAATTTCCCGTGCCCTAAAATACTCGTATCCGTATTAATTTCGTCATTTACTCCAACATGCCTCGTTACACTTTCAAAAGTAAAATTAAATCCATATCAAATCCATATCATGCTCTTTCTAGTCTCGTTTTCATCTTCAGTCCAAAAGCCCCATATCAAATCCATACTGTACTCAACTGATTGTTTGTTTCATTTTACGCCTTTTTCCAACAGTATTTCAGTCATATAGGCGGGTAGTTTCCTATCCATCGTTCCTGGAGAGTTACACCAGTACTAAACAACCTTCCTCCGCGCTAAACTACCAAAGCATCTCCCGGGGGATCGAACCCACGCCAGAGAGGTAACTGGATTAAATACACACCGCCGATGATTTTTTATTTACTTTAAAATTCATTTATTTAATATGATAGTTCATTTTACATTGTTAAAAACCACTTTTTGCCTGATAGTATAAAACTCACACAGCTGCAAACGATTAATTGGATACTGATAGTGCCTGGTCAAATATTGGTTTTAAAGAGGTGTGCCTGTCCATTAGATTTTAATTTAGGCCTCACTAGCTAAGAATATACGAGTTTGATAACCAGATTGTGACTAACTTTATATACCACACGGGTAAAGATATGAAACAGATACCGGGACAAAGTATTTGAATATAAAGATTGTTAAGGAGTACTTGGTAATTCAGTTTACATGACATGGTGCTGATTTTGAATAATATTGAAAAGTTTCAATGCAGTATTAACTTTTCGGTCGTTTTATTTGTATACACGTATAACCCACTCAAAATGTACACGCAAATGCAAAGTGTAAAATACATTGATAACCGTGCACAGAGGGCATAAAAAGGTAATTTTTATGATTGCACCCCAAATGTATTGTATGGAGAAATGTTAAGGCTTGGTAGGATGAATTCAATAATAATAGTATCTGTGTTTACGTCTTAGCTCAAATTTATGCGATATATAAGCTTGCAAATGTTAGGGTTAACCGTTCAGCTGACTTGATGATTTATCTATTTCGAACTGGGTTTATTCCGGTCAGCTCGTAACTTTGACTGCAAGTGTTAAGTTTTGTAAACGCTGGTACCAAATTAAGTTAAATCATTGATTTTAATCAAAATATTTCTTGGCAATTATTAAATGAAAAAAAAATAATCCAAAAACTTGGATAAATTAATGCTTTTGGGGCGTCCTTGGCCGAGTATTTAAAGTCGTTGATTTCAAACCATTTATTTTTAACATCTATAATTCGAACCCAGACAGAGGCGTTTGATTATTTCTTGTGAGCAAGCATACGGAACGTTGGAATTTCTACTTGGGTGCCCGTTCATTCGTGAAATTATGCACAGAAAGGCACTTGAAAACTTTCCTTCACCAGTAAAGCTTGAAAGTCGCCATATTACTGTCTATTGTGTTTGTTCGACGTAAAATCCAACCATAATGATAATAATAATAATAGTTATAATAATAATAATAATAGTTATAATAATAATAATAATAATAATAATAATAATAATAATAATAATAATAATAATAATACTTTTACAAGTATATGTCAACCTCTTAGTGTAATAAGTTTGCTATTTGATGTTTACACTGCCTTCTTGTTGTTAACAGTACATTTGATTATGTACATTAAAATTATTTCAGTATTTATGACTTTTCAAAAATTTATCTTCTTCGCTTTATAAGAAAATAAAATCAGAAGAAGATATAAACATTATCCCAGCATCGTCACAATGATATGGTAAGTCATATATGATTATCTAAACCCATCAATTTACATTATGAGGACACAAGGTAGTTTTGGTTATCGATATTTCGGCGTAATGGTGTCAAGTACCTTTTTGTTACCTTTGTCTATTTTGGAAATTGTGAGGTTTTCCTTTTTTCATGAGTACATTTATATTTTTATGTAACATGTAATATTCGTAAAACAAATATGACTTATACTTATATAATTTTGTATAATTAATTTTTCAGGAATGTTTTAAGACTGTCATCACTTATGTCCATAAATGCCGTCTGCATAGGCGCCATATTGCCTGTAGATATAGAACGGAAACTGTTGTCCCTGTATTTGTCTATCCCCTGTTCTCGATGTTTCATCCAATCCAAGAGAATGTCGTAAACCTGAAGTGATTCTTGTCTGTAACCCGTGACGTCTATCATATATTTTAGGACTTTGGTTTGAAAATCAATTATCTCCTTTAATGAGTGTACAGTTGAAGCTCGTACCCACCATTCTTTGGAATGTTTAATCATATCTTCTTCAGATTTTGGTTCATCCTCTAGAGTTCCCATGATGTACCTACAATAAGCTTAATATTCATCAAAATAGCCAGCAAACATCGTTAATGTGATGTCCTAATTGCTTCTAATCAAATGTTTTGAATTAGGCAAAATGTGATATTTTTCAACATCAAGTGTATTATTTGACAAGTGACAACATGTGAAGTATCTATCGAAACCACAAAAAAGTATTAATTCTTCTTACTTATTATATTCATACTTGCATTGTTTGACAAATTTTGTTTTAAGTTTTAAATAAATTGAGTAGGTGAAATGAACCTACCTGCACACCCAATTAGCAACCACATCGAAGTAAGTCATAGTGTACAAGGTTTTTTGAGCTCCGACATAAAATAATTTGTTATTACCAGCCGATATTAAAAGTGCTGACATGTACAGCTCTTTTGAATAAATCACGGGTGTCTCATCAATTCGAAGACACGGATCAAGAAAGCGGTAATAATTTCGAAAGCCCGTGCACAGTATCACATCATCTATTTCGGCTTGTGTGTTATCTGTAAAAACAGCTTCTTTAGCATGGAACCGTTTTACAACTGGACGCTCCTCTATACCTATAGGCCAGTTTGAAATAAACGACTTTGTTCTACAGGATACAATGATTTGTGACGCTCCAAACTTTAAACATTGAATGGCAATGTCTTCCGCCGAAAATCCAGAGCCAATTATTAGCACAGCTTTATCTTTGAACATGTGACAGTGACGTAAATCGCGCGAATGCAGCACACTGCCCTGGAAAGTATCTAATCCTGGAATATAGGGCGTAAAGGGATATGTAAAGGCACCGCTACAAACAATCACGTGACTAAACGTTTCGTTTATTACTTTCTTGCTAATTAAGTTTTCGTACGTTACAAGAAATGTATCGGTGCTGTCGTTATATGATACATATCTTACAGGTGTGTCGAATTGAACAAACTGTCTCAAGTTGTAATCCCTTGACCAGCGACCTGAAATATGAAGTTTAAGACTGTTTAAAATATTTTTAAAAAATGAGGGTATGACCTGTAACACGTCAATGCAGTTAATTATTTCATATTGAATTAAAGTCTATCTTTGTGTTATTGCCTTTATAAGGTAAACAAGTATACATAAGAGAAGTTTTGTTTTCAATCGATCGAATGGTTTCTCAAAGATATATTTTGGAAAAAAGAACAACCTACTGTATAATCATGTGTATAATCAAGATGTAAATTTATTCACCTAAAATCCCTAACATCGAGATACTGGCTTGACATGATACTGATGATGCGCAATAGGTATTTATAAACTGACAATAGCTGATATTGCTACATTTACCTTCAAGATAATCTTTAACCACAGGTACAGAGATATAGGAGGGTACACTTTTGCCGTAATGGTCCTCAAATGTATAACCTGGAAACTCTATATTTGATTCTTTTGGAGCGTTTGTCCATAAATCATTATACATACAACTGTGGACTGGCTCGCCATGTTCATCGAATCCTGAAATAAGAGGAGTATCAGAAATCAAAATTATCTGCGATGCTAATTTCCATTATCTACTTTTAGGTTTAATGTTCAAATGCCACATTGCCAGACAATAGATGCTATCAGGAACTCAGCAAATATGGCTTTTTCCGAGCAAATCGGTAGGTACAAACAAACTTTTACCGGTGCATTACCCGTCACAATGAATTAGTCAGCCTGTTGCGCTTATTTACGAAGTTGTAACTGTAAAAGTTTGCCTGAACCTACAGATAAGCTGGGAAAAACCCAAATATTCTTTATTCCGGAGTTTGTGTATTTACACATCCGAAAGCAGAGCAATTTCACATCACAGGAGTTGTTATTTGGAATTTGGCAAATTTGGGTATTTTCAAGCTAATAACCTAGTACAAATAAACTTTTACCTTTGAAGCTCCAATGGCACTGACGTATACAACATATAAGTAACACTTGTAACAGAACGATGTTTCATTAATTACATTTTTTGAATTGTTTACTTTCCAGGACGCAATTTTTCATGGAGGCATCCATTTTGATTGTCTTGACAAGTACATTATAAAGGAAGTAATTTGATCGGCACATATCAATTATAGTAAACGAATCGATTTTTAGATTATTTTCATAATTATCATTAATACAATGTCATTTTGATTATGCGTGTGCCTCCTGGTATTTAGGGTTGAGTCAAAATCTAAAAAATAGACTTCAGGCCACACAGAATAAGTTGATGAGGTTTATACTTAATCTCAGTCCCCGTACTCATATCGGGGGGGGGGACTCATTTTGAGGAAGTAGGTTGGTTACCAGTACATCTGAGGGTAAATTTCCTTATTCTTGGTCTTGCACATAAGATACATAACAATAGTGCACCTAGTTACTTAAATGAGCATTTTCAAATTGCAAATGAGGTGCACTCTTACTCCACTCGATTTAGAGATAGTAACAGTTATTCTATTCTAAGAATTAAGGGTTTCGGTAAGAAAACATTTGTATTTAATGGTTGTCAGGAATGGAACAGGTTACAAACAGATCTTAGGTTCATAACAAGTCGTGATAGGTTTAAAAAATCTCTTAAGAAACATGTTATGCAATCAATATCTGTTTAGTCATTTTAAACTAGTCATCTTACCTAGTTTTTGTTTATATATTTGTTATGTTTAGTGCATATTTTAGTCAGTACCTATTCATTGTCAAACATATCTATCATAATAATTTATGATTATAATACATGTGTGATTATTTTGTGACGGAAATACTTATGTGCAAAAATTGATAAAAGAAATTGTCATTGAATAATTTATGTGCCAATACTTAATAATTAGTAAATATTTTGCCTTTCTGGTGTCAAATGATTCTAAAGACCACAAATGGAAATAAGTCGGCTTATGCCTTTTTGTGTCATCCTTTAAGTATTGAATATATGGCATCAACACATGGCACGTTCATGTTTACATGTATCTCTTGATGTTGACATTGAAATGTGTATGTTGTTTTATGGCATGTATTTTTTTACCAGAATAAAACTATCTATCTATATCTATAAAACTATCTATCTATAAATCAATTGTTAGTTTACTTCTGTCTGGAAAGAAATAAATAAGTCGAAACTTGTCATCATTTGTAAGTTCGGTACTGCACCGTCTAGGTCAGTAAAACAAGGCTCAAGCCTTGACTTTAAATAAAGGACTTCGGTCTAAAAGTAAACACTTTAATTTACTGTCAAATTTATAATTTCATAAAGCTGAACTTATCTTAAATAGGAATCTTTACTTAAAAAAATAAACCTTTTCGTCCTTAGACATAATAAAATTTATAAAATGGGACTTGATTATTGTTTTATTTTAATTTTTTTTGGTTGTTCTTTGTCTCCCAACAACAAACCTAAACAGAATACATGTACCTTAATCACGGCTTAATTGTGATCAACTCTATTTCCGAACGATTTTTATTTAAAACTGCCACTTTTACACACTATTGCAAGTAAAACTTTTGACAGCTGTAACGGTAAACGTTTTGTATAAATTATCCAGATTAGTTTTGGAAAAACTCAAAATAAAAAATTATTATTCTTAATTCCGAATTAAAGTTTTAAAGCAAATTATAGAAAGCAGAAATCCATATTTTTCTTATTCTAATATTATGAACTGTCAAAATGTGTTAATAATGAATTAGAGATGTTTATGTAGTTTTAAATACTGAAGAAATTAGAGCCTGAACATGCAGTTTTGTGTCCGTTTAAGGTAGCAAAAATGTAAAACAAATTAGTAAAAACAATATGTTATTTCAAAAAAATAAAAATGATATCATTTCTTAAAGCTTAACGGACCTTTTAAAAATAATCAGCTAAAAATCAAAACGACAAGCTTGGGGAAATATACTTATATCACTTAGACGATTTTATGTTGAAAAGATTAATTGGTTCCCTGTAAGTCTTTGGTTTTCTGGGGGCGGGTTGAATTAAACAGCAACGCAAAATTCATTTCATAAGTCGACTTTCAATCTTTACTGGCGAAAACGAACACAGGTGCTCCATTATGTATCATTTTAGACACAAACTTGTCCCCTTGAATAAGAACCCCACCGATGTTCCGTAAGCTAGATGGAAAGCCTTCCTCACATGAAACGAAAATCCAAGGAACTCTCTAGTTGGATTCGACCGTAAGTGTCAAGATTTTTTTTCGTTTATTAGTTCCCAGCCTTAGTAAACTTTTTAGTTCCCTGCTAGATGCCCACTCAAACTGAAGACTTATCTAATTTTTCGAATTGTAATTAAATGTCTGTGAGATATTGTATTCAAATTGTAAATAAACAGTCTGTTTTATCATATTTTTCTGTTGCTACACTTAACCCGTTTTATACTTTGAGCCGCGTCACGACCAAAACCAACATAATAGGTTTGCGACTTAGCACTGGATCCAGAACCAGCCTGCGCATATGCCGCGCAGTCTGATCAGGATCCATGTTGTTCGCTATCGGTTTCTCTACTTCTAATAGAGTTGGTAAGCGAACAGCATAGAATCCTGATCAAGACTGGCGCGGATGCGGAGGCTGGTCTGGATCCATGCTGGTCGCAAACCCATTATTTTGGGTTTTTGTCAGGGACGAGCTCTTTTTCTTTTCTTAAATGTAAAGTTGACATATCCCAAACTAAAAATTCCCAAAATAATTATTTCGGTTTAAAAACGTCCCTTTTGGGGGGAATAAACTTTTTTTTGTTAAAAATGTATTTTCCACGAAATTAAAACATATATGTAATTGAAATATGAAATTTTTAACAAAACAGCCCCAATTAATTTAAATTAAAATGCTACCTTTGAAAGGGGCAATTGAAGCAGAAATTAATTCTTTGACAGGACAAAAAGCTAACAAAATAATAATATAATTTTGTTGAGACAAAGAGTTTAATTAAAATAAAAACATGCTTTCCCTTTTATTTTTATTCAAAATCGAAATAGTATACACCAAATTAACTAAAATTAAACACAATTTTTTTTTCCAATATAAAAAAAACTGTTGTTTAATGTTTTTTACCCCATATCCCTAATAAGGCTTTAGCCTTCAATATAAAAATTTTATTGCACTAAATTCCATGTAAAATTTAAAATTTTGACAGTTAAAAAAATTGATTGAGCATTTTTTAAAACCCCAAATTTTTCATTAAAATTTGTCGCAAACGCCTTAAAGGGTTTTGGAAACCCAAGGGAATATTAAAAAGAAAATTTAAAGTTTTATTCAAATCCCTTAAATAACTCTTAACAAAATTTAAAAAAGTTAACCAGGGAAAAAAAAAAATTTCCAACCAAACCAACTTGGGTGTTATCCCTTTTAAAAAGAGGAAAAAGTTTAAAAAACTGTAACTTTTATTAAAACCCTTTTCCCAATTTTTAAAAAAAAAAAGTTAATTAGTCAAACCCTTTTGGTTTTTTTTTAAAAATTTTTAAAAACGGATTTAAAATTTAATACCCCCCCTTTTTCCCGGTGTTTCCCGGCCTTTAATTTTCTTGGGGTTTTAAAAAAAAAAAACCTGGGCCTTTTTCAATTTCCCCAAATTTTTTTAAAAAAATAATTTTTGAAACCTTTTAAAAAAATAAAATTCTTTTACAGTCCCAGTTTTTTAAACATTTTAAAAAAGGTTAATTTTTTTTTTCAGTTTGGAAACTTCCAATTTTTTTTTATAATAAATTAAAAAATCAAAATTAAAATTTTTCTTTCCCTTAATAGGTACATAAAAAATTTTAAAATTAAAAAAAAAAAAATTATTTCCCCCGGCCCCCAAGTAGTTAAAAGTTTTAAAAACCAATTTGGAAAAATTTCAAATAATGCTGATTGTCTTAAAAATTTTAAATTTTATTTTTAACTAAAAACACAAACCCGTAAATGAACGAAACACTAATAAAAAACAAGCAAAATATCAAGTTAAAATTGGGGAAATTTTTTACCTAAAAATCATTAGTCAAATAACCCGTAATTTTTCTTGGCTTTTAAAAAAAATTTTTAAAAAAATTTTATGGGTTAAATGTTAAAAAAACGATTTAAAAGTTTCATTGTGATTTTAAAAACTAAAAAACCTCCCAAAATTTAAATTTTTCAAAACCGTTTTTAAAAAAATTTTTGGTTTTAGTAGTTTACTATTTTATATATTTTGCGTAGTTTTTAAAATAGAATTTTTTCATATATGTAATCATCGGGTAAAGATTTTTTAAAAGGGGTTGGGTTTAAAACCCTTAAATATTTCATTTCAATCTTTGGTAAAGAAATTTAAAATTTAATAGAAAGGGTTTATTTCTGTCTACACAAATAGATAATAAACATGTAAAAGGGTCTGAAACTAAAAACCTTTATTTAAGTAAAGAAAGAAATTTTAAATCAGGGGCCCGTGATCTATAAATAAAAACATTGGGAGAAAAAAAAGCCCCTATACGTATGCCTTTTAGATATTTTGCTTTTTACTAATAATGAGATAAATTTTCGTTTTTTTTTGTTCAAAATTTTTAATTTTTTTAAAAAATAGGGCCCGAATCTTATTTTTTACTAAATCCTTTGTTGTATCCCACAAATTTTTCACAATTCGCATGTTAAAAATAAATTTTTTAAAGCGTAAAATTTAAAGGGTTTTAAAGAGAAAAAATTAAGGGAAAAGGGACTTACCCAAAAATTTTGGGGGAAAAACTTCCCCTATAAAAAAAACGATATGATTTTAGTTTTAAAGTGCAAAAAACTTTAAAAAGGGCATTACTCTTTGCTCCATTATTTTAAATTTAAAATATAAAAAAAAATTTTAAAAGCTCCAAAAATTTTAAAAAATTTTCCCTCATCACACGTAGTAAAATAGCTGTCGTATTATGCGACTTGTTTACGTTGGTATGCGGGTATATATACTGCTGATGCTTCTTAAACAACTTTGACGGCTCATGTACGTTTCATAATGCCAACATACCTTTATTGTTGGCTTGTATAACTGGACATAACAAATAGGCTACCGACTGTACAATGTACTGAATGATTCTAATCTTACCAAAATGACTACGGAAAAATGCAATTATCTACAATAAGGTTGCTCACAGAACAAACATATTTTTTATCAGAAAACTATCAACAGTACAAAGTATACTATATTTTGAGGTTCTTGAAAAAAATTCCCAGCTCATACGGATAGATAGAATCCAGGCTTCGGACAAGTATACGTTTGGGAGAAGCTCATAAAAACCACTTGATGACAAATGCCAATGAACGGACTTATATTAAATAAAATACGGTAAAAAGTGGAAAAATCTTATCTGTAGCTGTGATTTTGACCTTTAAATGTTGGAACTGAAGAAAATGATATGCATATTTAATTTAATACGCCATTCTTAAAGTTATGATTGCTGATTGGTTGGGATTTTATAAGGTGACGTTAAAAGACAAGTGACTGTCACCAGCCTGTATAATGTAATTTCAGTTCCAAGTATTCTTCACTATAATACTGACATAGTTTATTTCACGTTGACACTTATATTGTAGTACGAATGTAGCAAATTGATTTTACATGTCTTTTAAACCAAAAGAAAAAGAAATATTCAATTGTGTAACCAAGGAAAGGGGGGCCAGTAAAGTTTAACAATCCATTATGGTTTCCAACAAGGAATATTACTCAGGCAAGGTTGTTAATTCTGAATCGGATATAATTTCAAGAAGCCTGTCATTTACATGTCACATCACGAAATACTTTCCTATGAGCAATTCTACGCTCGAACGATTTAATAAACTATAAAGACTAACTAACAAAAGAGAACGTGGACCAAGCAGTTCCTTCATTATTTGAAAAGCAAGGGTACTGATTCTAGAGGGGCTGGCGTTGACAAACAGAGCTGGAAAAGAGTCACTTGTTAACCAAAATAGAGTTTGCGTTTAATAAAATGTATAGGTATAGTGAATGGGATGTCGGAATAAACAACAGGGGACAACCAGCCATTAACGCCGAAATAATCATTTAAGGATAGAGATGTAACAGCATTTGATTGAACTCAGAGATTATTTTACGGCAGCCATAGGAATAAAACAACACGGTTTAAACATAAAATATGAAACTAAAGATCAATACTGCTTTTATTACATCTTACATGACTGGAAAAGTATGTTCTATCATTCTAGCTAATGTTTGGTAGGAAACCTAAGTTATTGATGCAATATTTGAACAACTGACTTAAGAAAGAAAATGACAACAGAGAATAAAAAATGCTAAACCGAAAGACCGATATGACATCAAGGCAAAGCAACCTAGATCAGCATTTGCGATTTGTAACATCTTAAACTTTTAAAACATTTTTTTATGTAAAAGAACTTTGCAGTATTTGAACATTTATAGATGAGACAAACTTTTGAATTGTATTTTTATGCTAAAATTTATGACATCTCTG
>NW_026862158.1:0-33692 GCF_026571515.1 Ruditapes philippinarum | reverse complement strand
AAAACCTGGCAACGGGGGACGTCTCAAAATTGCGAAAAAATCACCATTTTGCATTGTTTTTTTCCATCAAAACTGATTTCAAAGTGCTGCAACTTCTCAATGAATTGAGATAGAGTAATGAATTGAGATAGAGTAAGTTTTTCAGCGTCGGTTACTAGTTACGCTAAGATTGACCTGAGGCCATTTTTAGCCTGTCACATGTCCAAAATTTTCTTGGCGATGAGGGGGACTTCGCCCCCTTCAAAACCCAAACAGAAGGGGACACATCCCCCTTCTGGCAACCCATTGATGTACCATTTTGAATGCCGAAAAAGTGGTTACTTTTTTTAACAACATTTCTCAAACGAAAAACAGTGTTTGGGGTCTACATAGGGCATTTAATTCACTGTTAGAGGCCTCAAAAAGGCGGACAAAAACCGTCAAAACACGTCAATATGAGGTAAAAGGTTAAGCTACATGTGAAATAAGTTGAAAATTGCAAATTTTTACTAAGTCAAGGGCAGATACTTCTAAATATGAATTCCAGGGTTCCCACTCTTAGATATTTTGAAAATTTAAGGACTTTTCCAGGACTTATCAAGGACCTTTTTTGATTTTTTAAGGACTTTTTAGAAGATTAAATTTCAAGCTATTCGATTTTTTTGTCCTATGAATATTTACATGGTAATGTTTAAAACAACATTTAATAACACCAATATAATACATGTATGTAGTTCATGACATAAATCTAACTCTATTTATCTAAGAAATACATTCAGTGTCTATAAATAATGAAATGTACTTGTGACAACAACTGTTTTTGCAGGTTAATTGTCTGCAATTTTCATGTAATTTTGCTGTTTTTAATGGATCACTTTCTTTTTACAAGATATTCATAGTACTTTAATATTTTAACCTCACATTTGACCTCAGTCAACTAAGGTGCATAGAATGGCAAAAGCATGTCACACTGAAGGGTATATGAAAACTGCCTGCAGGTGTTTCTACATTCAAAATTTCACAACTTTCATGTTTAAATGTTGTATTCTGCTTAAGCCAGTGCTACGGGTTCTACAAAATATGGCTGCAGGACGAAATACCCAAACACACTTAATTATAGCAATATTCATTTTGGTTTGTATACAATATAGATTTTTATGAGAAAATGATATTTTTAAAATAATATGACTTAGCCAACTATTACTTTCATTCATTCCATTGAAATTGGCAGTTCAGATGTTGTAAGAAAAAAAAATGTGACATTTGCTTTTCTAACTGTTAGGTTCATTAATGAATAGACAAATGTACTTGCAAGATATGATATTTATTGTCTACATTTAAATTGGTAGGGTATAATTTTGTTGAAATTTCATACAAGTTCGTTCGTATTATTTTTTTTATTTGATAGCTTTAATGGAGTTTACTGTATTTGGGTATATTTTGGTTCAAAAATGTATATTTGGTGTTTGATTACATCTTAGTGAAAGTGTATATTGAATTCATTATTAAAACAGCACTTTTTTTAGTATAACACATTTATTTTTAGTGTATTTTTGGCTATATAAATTTTGGGTATTTCTTGCTACCAAATTATGGTGTGGCAATTGGCTGTGCTCTGTCTTGACAATAGTTCATGTATGTAATACTATTGTTTATTTAATATTGATTTACTTTTGGCATTAATCATGGTTGTGAGCAATTAGGATAAAAAAATTGCCAAGGAAACAACCAGACCTGTGAGCTTTCATGTTTCTTAGCACGGGCCAATCAAGCAAACTTGTGGTCGATTTGTGACTGTCTTATTTGATTTTCCAAACAAAACCGCCATAGTAACCAGAAAATAAATGTTAAATCTCATAAATGTCAAACTTGGCCTCCCAAAACACTTGTAAATCGAAAAATCATCAATATTCAAGATACTGTGCTAAGACCGCCATTTTGGTTGTTTGATTTACATCCCCTTTTCCAGACTAATTCCTGTACCTTCCCGGACTTTTTTATGTATCAACACTAATTCCCGGACTTTTCAAGGCCGGGAGCTCCTGTTTTCAAATTCACGGACATTTCCCGTTTTCCCGGACAGCGTGGGAACCCTGGAATTCTAAATATATCCACACGAAAATAACCAGGTGCTCAACTACACAACATTCCTGTAAAGTTTCATGACCCTAGGTTAAACACTTTTTGAGGTACATGCGACACAAGTTTGTTTGTTTTGTTTGGGTTTTACCTCACACCGACACAGTATAGGTCATTTGGCGACCTTTGGCTTTACTGGTGGAGGAAGACCTCAGATGCCCTCCCGTGCATTATTCAGGCATGAACGGGTACCTGAGTTAAGAACCACCTACGTTCCGTAAGCTAGCTGGATAGCTTCCTCACATGAAAGAACCCAAAGTCCCTGTTGGAATTTGAACCCACAGCGGTGAGGGGCAGCGACGTTAACCACTCGGCCACGGACCCCCCGCGACACAAGTTAAACAAGAGCCACCGCCTAGCTGGGGCAACGCTCGACTTTTAACTTTTTCTAAAAGGAAACAAAGAAATGTTTGAGCACATCTTAACATTTTCTCTTTATAATTTGAAAAGGCCTGTCTCGTCACACTAGTTTTGGCAAAGTATTAATCCTTTCTATAAATAAATGACAAAGTTAAGAAAATATTATCAAAATTCAGAAGAAAAAAAATATACACATATGTATTAGAGAAGAAATTTATATATACAGTTAAACTTCGTTCGCTCAAACTCGGATCGCTCGAATACCTCCCTTCGCTCGAACTCATCGCTCAGTCCCGGCAAAAATCCTATATAATATATATTGTTCTACCTTGGATCGCTTGAACACCCATCGCTCGAACTCTCGAACCTGATCTCTGGTCCCTTCGGAAGAAATAAAGTGTAAATCACACCTTTTCGGTCGAACACAAACAGACAGCAAAAGTTGCGGATCGACATGTTCTAAATAATTGACAGTCGGCGACACATGTTTTAAACACCTCGTGATCGTGACAAAGGCAATTAAGGTTAATTGATAAAAGGTGTTGTAACCTATTTGTTTGTTATGATAACATTGTATATTTGCCGTCTTTAGTGTAACAATAAAATGAAAAAATTAACTCCTGAAATGTGCAAGTCAATAAGTAAATAAAATGACGTTTACCCGGATGGCTTTAATTACAACTGTGGTTCATGTAACGTGAATTGTATTATTAATCTATTGATAGAATGATACTTGTATGTGTGTTTATTTTAGTAAATGACTACAAATAGATGCTACTGTAAAATGTTGTTTTTTTTAACATTTTATTAATTCATTGTTTAAAATAAAATTCATCCCATAATAAACATATAATTATATTTTAAACATTGTTCACAGTTTGGATAATGATTGTCCAATCGAACTCAACCAGTTACAATATGCATGCACATAGATTCACACAGTGTACCTTAATACTGTTTTCAATAGGATAATAATTTTTAATTTGACGTATTCGACAAAGAGATGTACTAACAAACAATTATGTTGACGTATTTATCATTTGACCGATGTAAGCTGGAAAACCTTTAGGCCTATGTTCTATGTAATAATAGTTCAACCTCGGTTGGCTCGAAGAAATTTGCACAGACCCTCCAAGTTCGAGCGAATGAAGTTCTACTGTGTATATATATATATATATATATATATACGGACAGACAAGGGTAAATGTAAATGCCCCCCCCCCCCCCTAAAGTGGGGGGCACAAAAATAGTACTTTTTACAGAAAATTTTAAGTTCGAGGGAGATAAATCTGAAAATATCAGTGCTAGAGTCACATAAGATGTGGTTGATGATAAGGAACATATATTTAAAGTTTTAAGTTGATACCTTAAGAAATGAATTAGTTTCAGTGAAAAATAATTTAGTGCAACAAAACTTATATCTAAACTCTGGACGCGGACGCTCGGCCGAGTAGGACAGCTCTCCATATACTTTGTATGTCCGAGCTAATTAAAAATGACAAATTACATGAAGACAAGAAAAACAAGAGGGCCAAGATGGTCCTGACCCAAAGACCTCATCAGAGCAATGTCTTAGACAAGCATCATGACAAAGTTTGATAACAATTGAGTTAAAATGTGACCTCTAGAGATGACCCATGTTCGAACTCCTCCAAGCAATTAACTAGAACAGCATCTTGACAAAGTTTTATGACAATTGATGACAATTAAGTAAAAAATGTTACCATTAGAGTATTAACAAGGTTTTTCCATATTTGGGCAGTGTGACAAAGTTCTTCACCCAGGTAAACCATATTCGAACTTGACCTAGAATTCATTAAAACAAACATTCAGACCAATTTCCAGGATATTTGGATCAGAACAGTAGCCACTAGAGTGGTAAAAAGATTTTTCTTTTTTTTAGCTCCTTTGACCTAGTTTTTGACCGTAGATGACCCATATTCGAACTTGATCTAGAAATCGTCAAAACAATCTTCCTGACAAATTTCCAGAATATTTGGATCAATACTGCAGCCACTAGTGTTCACAAGATTTTGCTATTTTTACCTCCTGTGACCTAGTTTTTGACTGAAGATGACCCGTATTCGAACTTGACATAGAAATCATCATATCAATTTTTTTGACCAATATCCAAATTATTTGGATCAAAACAGCAGCCACTATTATTAACAAGATTTTTCTATTTTTAGCTCCTGTGACCTAGTCTTTGACTGGCGATGACCCATATTGCAACTTGACTTAAAAATCATCAAAACAAGCTTTCTGAAAAATTTCCAGGATATTTGAATCAAAACTAAAGTCACTAGATTGTTAACAAGATTTTTCTATTTTCATCTCTTGTGACCTAGCTTTTGACCGGAGACGACCCATATTTGAACTTGACATAGAAAACATCATAACAACTTTCCTGACAAATTTCCAGAATATTTGGATCTAAACTGTAGTCACTAGAGTGTCAACAAGATTTTTCTAGTTTTAGCTCATGTGATCTAGTTTTTGACCTGATATAAGCCATATTCGAACTTGACCTAGAAATAATCAAAACAACTTTTCTGATTAATTTAGACGATATTTGGATCAAAATTGCAGCCACAAAAGTGTTAACAAGAATTTTTTATTTTTAGCTCCTGTGACCTAGTTTTTGAATGGAGATGACCCATTTGATCTAGAAATCATTAAAACAACCTTCCTGACAAATTTCAAAAATATTTGGAGCAAAACTGCAGCCACTAGAGTGTTAACAAGACTTTTCTATTACTAGGGTCTGTGACCTAGTTATTGACCAGAAATGACCCATCTTCGAACTTGGCCTAGAAATCATCAAAAAAAACTTCCTGACCAAATTCCAGGATATTCCACTAGAATGTTAACAAGCTTTTTTCTATTTTTAGCTCCTGTGACCTAGTTTTTGACTGAAGATGACCCGTATTCGAACTTGACATAGAAATCATCATATCAATTTTTTTGACCAATATCCAAATTATTTGGATCAAAACAGCAGCCACTATTATTAACAAGATTTTTCTATTTTTAGCTCCTGTGACCTAGTCTTTGACTGGCGATGACCCATATTGCAACTTGACTTAAAAATCATCAAAACAAGCTTTCTGAAAAATTTCCAGGATATTTGAATCAAAACTAAAGTCACTAGATTGTTAACAAGATTTTTCTATTTTCATCTCTTGTGACCTAGCTTTTGACCGGAGACGACCCATATTTGAACTTGACATAGAAAACATCATAACAACTTTCCTGACAAATTTCCAGAATATTTGGATCTAAACTGTAGTCACTAGAGTGTCAACAAGATTTTTCTAGTTTTAGCTCATGTGATCTAGTTTTTGACCTGATATAAGCCATATTCGAACTTGACCTAGAAATAATCAAAACAACTTTTCTGATTAATTTAGACGATATTTGGATCAAAATTGCAGCCACAAAAGTGTTAACAAGAATTTTTTATTTTTAGCTCCTGTGACCTAGTTTTTGAATGGAGATGACCCATTTGATCTACATTGTAGAAATCATTAAAACAACCTTCCTGACAAATTTCAAAAATATTTGGAGCAAAACTGCAGCCACTAGAGTGTTAACAAGACTTTTCTATTACTAGGGTCTGTGACCTAGTTATTGACCAGAAATGACCCATCTTCGAACTTGGCCTAGAAATCATCAAAAAAACCTTCCTGACCAAATTCCAGGATATTCCACTAGAATGTTAACAAGCTTTTTCTATTTTTAGCTCCTGTGACCTAGTTTTTGACCGGAGATGAGCAATATTCGAACTAGACCTAGAAAGTTTGATAATGATCCAATCAAAACTGTGACTGATTAGACATAACATGTACAGATGTATGGAAGACATTCCACCTTTCATTAATTAACTATAATTTGAAGAAATGCCATGGCCTGGGGCATTTTAGCTTTAGCGGCCCCTAAGAGGGGTCAGTCATATTAATATGAACAAACTTGATAAAAGACTATACCTAAGAATGCTACAGACAAAGTTTGATGGTATTCCATCGGTTAGTCCTGTAGAAGGAGACTAAAAAGGTTTTTCTATTTTTAGCTTTAGCTGTCCCTAAAATGGGCCAATCAAGTTGATATGAGCAAACTTGATAAAAAGCTACCTAAGAATGCTACAGACAAAGTTTGTTGATCATCCATCCATTAGTTCAGAACAAGAAGATGATTTAAGTTTATTCTATTTTTAGCTAAAGCTGCCCCTAAAAGGGGCCAATCAAATTAATATGAGCAAATTTGAGAAAAGACTACATAAGAATGCTACACTCACAGTTTGTTGATCATCCATCATTTAATTTGGGAGAAGAAGACGTTTTAAGTTTTTTCCATTATTAGCTCTGTTGATCCCTTTAAGGGGCCATTGAAATGACATGAGCAAATTTAAGTGTGACTGTCACAAGGATGCTACAGACCAAATTTGAGGTAAATCTGCCCAGCAGTTTCAGAGAAGAAGATGATTGTTGACGTATGACAAAGGATGCCGGACCATCCCCGTTTGATACTAATAGCTAACCCTGAACAAGCTAAAAAGCATCATTCATTTACACTTGTACTTGAAAGAAGATGTTTACAAACCTGGTTCTATACATGCCCTCACATACTTCTCTTTACAACAGTCTAGAAACTTCTCAACCTGTAGAATGGTTATCCTCTCTAACTCATACAAAACTGTAATATGTATAACATGTCTAACTATACTATGTAAGTAAATTAATACATATATATAGATAAATCAAACAAATTATTTAAATATTCACATAAGTTAAAATAATGAGTCAGTTTCTTAACTCTTCTTCAGATGTAATATTCTTTATCATTTTCATTTTCAAGTTCTAATCACCTCATTAAAAGTGATAAACAATATAATGTGAACCATCAATGACTATATAAGGAAATATTAACTACTTTTTTCAAATAAATGTCACAGATCTATTAGTACATAGGAAATAGCTAATACATATATCTCACATTATCTTTGCTTTTATGATGAGCTAAGAACAGTGTAGTGAGAGAAAGCCTTCTAACATTACCCTTTTCCTAAATGCTCAGATTTGTTACTTCTAGTAATCTTATACTGAAAAACCACCTCATATCACAGACCAGTTCAAAGACAAGTTGACAATTATACAGAATTACCTGATGCAGATCTTTCGCTAGAATCTATGTTAAATTTGTGTCTTAATTTGTCTAACTTCTCTGCCACATCGAAACAAAAATCTCTGAAATAGCCAGTCAAATCAGTAAAAGAATCTTGTTTAAATATATAGGCATTTGCGTAAAATATTTATGCAAAATATACATTATTATAAGCAAGGGCCATCAGTGATCACATGTGTCGCCTTATGATAGCCAGTCATGTGTCAGCTACTGTGTAGCAGGAGACACAAAAATCATTAACAGGGCAAAACACATTTTTTATTCAAGGGCTATGTTACTTGGCTAAAAACCCTTCAACCTGAAATCCTGCTGTGTAATATGGGCAAGTACTTGAGGTACCCATCAATCCTGTGAAGTTTCATTGAAAATGTATTAGTGGTATAAGAGTACTAAAGGAACATAACTCTAACAAAAATCTTTAAATCGAAAAATGCTGATGAGATACGCAACTAGACATAGTTTTGATCATTCCTGTAAGGTTTTTATGAAATTGTATCAGTGGTTTCTAAAAAGTAGTCCAAACAAGATGGCCATGATGGCCCTGAGTTGCTCGCCAGAAACAACTGCTTTTCAGTGTCGGAAATTATTTTTCAAACAAACTTGCTGAAAGGTAAGTCAAGCTCTTTCGGCAAGTTCAGCTCAACTTAACTTGTCCCTCTTGTAATAAACTTTCACAACACTGATTGTTTTGTTCTTTTTTCTTCATAATAAACAATAGGGCCAATAAGATGGCCCTAGATCACTCATCTAACCCATCATTTCATCAAATTTTTTATCAAAATTCTACTAACAAAATTTGGTGATCATCCATCAATTAGTTCTGTAGAAGGAGACGTTTAAAGGTATTTCTATTTTTAGCTTAAGCGGCCCCTAAAAGGGGTCAATCAAATTAATATGAGCAAACTTGATAAAAGACTACCTAACAATGCTACAGACAAAGTTTGGTGATCATCCATCAATTAGCTCTGTAGAAGGAGACGTTTAAAGGTATTTCTATTTTTAGCTTTAGCAGCCCCTAAAAGGGGCCAATCAAATTTATATGAACAAACTTGATAAAAGACTACCTAAGAATGCTAAAGACAAAGTTTGGTGATAATCCATCAATCAGTCCTGTAGAAGCAGACGTTTAAAGGTATTTCTATTTTTAGCTTTAGTGGCTCTAGGAAGGGGCCAATAAAATTCATACAAGGGCCATGTTAACATGGCCATCCCCCGCTGAATGTGTTTGCTCAGTGGAAGAATTTATATGTAGTTGAGCAGAATAATTCAATTTTAAGAGGTCTTTTGGTAATTAAAAATGATGCCGAAGTGATAAAAGATTGAAACCTATGTGAATACTGATGGCTGAAAATAACAAAGGACAGTAACTGAAAAAATAATGCAGGGTAGGCTATCATTCTTGTGTGCTTCACATTTCTCTCAATGAGATCTATTCACCTATGAAGTTTCAAGTTGATAACTCTTTTTAAGATAAGCTCCGGACAAAAAGTATGAAAAAGAACAAAAGGCAATAACTAAAAAATTATAAAGAGTAAAGTTATCATTCTTGTGCACAGCATTCCTCCTCAATAAGATAAATCCACCTATGAAGTTTCCATGTTGACATCTCAAATACTTTTTGAGTTATGCTCCACTCAGGTGAGAAGTATGAAAAATAACAAAGGGCAATAACTAAAAACTTATGAAGGGTAGAGTTATCACTCTTGTGCACCGCACAACTCCTGAGTGAGATCTATCCACCTATGAAGTTTCATGTCGATATCTCAAAGGCTTTTCTAGTTATGCTCTGGACAAAATGAAATTTGAAAAATAACAAAGGACAATAACTGAAAAATTATGCATGCTTGTGTGCTGCACGCCTCCTCAATGAGATCTATCCACTATCAAGTTATCAGTTGATACCTCTAACACTTTTTGTGATAAACTCCGGACAAAAAGTATGAAAAATAACAAAGGGCAATAACTAAAAAATTATAAAGGAAAGAGTTATTATTCTTACATCAGCATTCCTCCTTAACAAGATCTATCCATCCATGAAGTTTCATGTTGACATCTCAAAGACTTTTTGAGTTATGCTCCACTCAGGTAAAAAATTAAGTTTGAAAAATAACAAAGGGCAATAACTAAAAAATTATGTAGGGTAGAGTTATCATTCTTGTGCACTGCACTCCTCCTCAACATGATCTATCCACCTATGAAGTTTCAAGTTGATACCTCAAATATTTTTTTAGATAAGCTCCAGACAAAAAGTAAGAAAAATAACAAAGCACAATAACTCAAAAATTATAAAGGGAAGAGTTATCATTCTTGTGCAAAGCATTCCTCCTTAATAAGATCTATCCACATATGAAGTTTCATGTTGACATATCAAATACTTTTTGAGTTATGCTCCACTGTGTTGAAAAATTAAGTATGAAAAATAACAAAGGGCAATTACTCAAAAATTATTAAGGGTAGAGTTATCATTCTTGTGCACTGCACACCTCCTGAAAAACATCTATTCACCTATGAAATTTCATATTGCTATCTCAATTGCTTTTTGAGTTATGCTATTGACAAAAATTAAGTTTGAAAAATAACAAAGGGCAATAACTCAAAAATTATGCAGGGTAGAGTTATCATTCTTGTGCACTTCACTCCAACTCAATATGATCTATCCACCTTTTTAAGTTTCAAGTTGATACCTCAAATACTTTTTGAGATATGCTCCGATCAAAAATGTCGGACGGACGGAGACTTTTTCTATATCCCCCGCCGCCTTTCGCCTTTTGACCCTAAATGCATATGAGAAGTTTTAAATAAATATCTTTGATAGTTATTGAGATATGTAAAACTTGCATGTAAACACACACCAAGAGACAAGGAGATATATCAGCCTAAATACAAGAAAGAGTTATGGAACTTGGTCAGTGACATACACTATGACCCTTCATGCATATGTGAAGTTTCAAATCAAAATCTCTGATAGTTATTGAAATACCCTGGAGCTCCGTTATTATAGCGCTCATGTTGGGGTCCATGATCTCAAGACAGCGTTGTAACGAGTAACTTTTTATAGCGCTCATTTTGTAATTATAGCGAAAATATCGCATTACCCCACCCACAGCCGAAACATATACGCTTGTTAGTGGAAATGATAACTTACTTACCTATGAATGGATATCAGTCCAAACTTTTTTATATATTATTAATTATTATTTTGTATAGCATTACTGAATATGTTTAATATAAACATGAAATTTACGAATTAAAAATATAAACCACAAATGTATAATTGTTTATAAATTTCCAGTAAAACAACGGTGTTGACGTGAGTTTTGTGTAGTCATGAAAATTGATGCCAAGTTGATGGGACTACTGTATTCCTAGAAATGTTCGCGGATACAATATTTCGCGTTTTTTACAACGTCGGCATTTTCGCGGAGACAAACTTCCGCGGATTTGTATTAACCGAGAATTTCGCGAATATTAAGTCGCTACGGCCTAAATTACAGTTTTTGGAGGCTACGTTTTTGATGCATGACATTGTCTGTTGGGTACTTTTAATTCTTTTTTTTTCTAAAGCGCTATGTTACTCGATACTTTTTCATCTATTGTCTAGTAACACGGATGGTTGTTCCGTAAACACTTTTACTTATTTCCTAACCTTTTTCAATATGTGATTAAGTAAGACGTTAGCTTTTAATTAACATATGAATCATAACTGACTTTATCTTCAAAATGTCGATACGTATTTTTACACAGTATCAGATTGTACATCAATTTTATCAATGTAGCACTTGATCACTATTGTACTTTTTACAAAGGATTACACCTACTCCAAGCAATTAAAATCCAAGTCATTCAATGTATGCAAACTGTAAATGCTTTTGTGTACGCCGTGGCTAGCGAATAACGTCAATAAGCATGATATTTACTAGTAATTGACATTTTTTTCAGGGTCAAAACAGGTATCTATAACATACAAACATTATTCTAATCTTTACACATTTCTATAGCACCTGTGTGTACATGAATCGAGTTCTGAAATAAACTTTGAAAACTTTGAAACTTATAGCACCTGTGTTAATAAGTGTCTTGTGTAAGTAGATTATAATAAATGTTATGCTCGTTTATGTTTTTATTTGGTTGAAGCTAGAAATGTTCGCGGATTTGTTATGAGTGACATATTCGCGGCTATAAAGATTCGCGAAATCATGCCTACCGCGAAAAGCGCTAAGTTAAAATGCGCGAAATCTTTTCTAGGAATACAGTATATTAATCGTGTTTTCTGCTGTCTCTTGTGAAAAAATCAGTCATCTTCAACAACTTTTTTAGATCGAAAGTGCATGCTTTTTAAAATTAATTGTACGCTTGTGTGATTTACTCAACTCTTCGGTGTTTGCATGTCTTAGCTAACAGTTTGATACCTGACTGATCAGCAGTTCAAAATGAACAAAAGAGCGGATTAACGTTTACCTGTGTATGACTTCACACCTTTTGATCATGAGTGACGTAATTATGACTGTTTATTGCACTCGACTGACACATTGAACAAGCGATATAGTGGATAAGGTGCGGTATTGATATACATGAAAAAAAATTATAATCGGCGAAAAATACGGTTTTTTTTTTTGGGAGCCAAGGCATATGAGCGTTCTACGGAGATGAGCGCTATATCGAAGAGCGCTATATCGCGGCTCCAGTGTATGTAAAACTTACATGTAAATATTAACCAAGAGACTAAGTAAACAAGATTGCATTTGTAAACAAGATTGCATTTGAGAAACAAGAGGGCCATGATGGCCCTGAATCGCTCACCAGAAACAACTGTTTTTCAGTGATTATAGAAATATTTTTTTCAAATAAACTTGTAGAAAGACAAGTCCAGGTCAACTTCGACTTGCCTCTCTAGTTATAAGGTTTTCCCGACACTGATTGTTTTTTTCTTTATAGTAAAAATGATAGGAACCAAGTTTGGTGATCATCCATCCATTAATTTGTGATAAAATTTGCTTATTAGTCCAAGAGATGGCGGGGTTTTATTGCAATTTACCGTATCACCAAAAGAAACATTGTCATTATAAAGTGTATTGTTTGTAGTTTCTTAAAACCCATTTCTTAAGTTACGCAGCCCAGGCAAAAGTACAAAAATTCAAGATGGCCACCAATATGGCCGCCAAAAATTACAAAATATCATATAATTTTTGTTTCTTGATTTTTTACAAACAGATTTTGTACAATGTAGTTTTAATTGCACAATATCAGGTAAAGTATGGCTACTTTATGATTGAGTCAAGCAAAAATGACAATTATATTTTAAAACTTTTAAAATTATCACTATCAATTTACCTAAAAAGTGGTAAAAAATAGCATTTTTTGACAATATGATGACTTTCGTTTTTCCGTATTAAAACAATATAAATGGAATTGCATTGGAATTGTGTGTATTTTATCAATTTAACATAGCTAGACAAGTTAAGCATAAACAATCATTGTCTAAGCATTTATGATGTAAGAGTAGAGCTTCAAAAGTGGGTGGGGTAAAATTACCGTAAAAAATACTTAAAATTACAATGTTCCCAAAATATGCCTTTACATTATAATTTCAGTTAAATGTATAAGATATTGTGTTTAAATTGTATGTTATTTGTCATTTGAACATTTCTTGATAAGTTAAACATAAAACTTCACTACATGATCATTTATCACAGATGAGTACAGCTTCAAAAGTGGGTGGAGTAAAATAACCGAGAAAGAAAGAGGAAGAAAAGAAGAAAACAGTTCAAAATTATTAAGCTTCTACTAAACTTGCCTTTACTTTAAAATGTTAGTGTATTTATCATGTAATTGAATTTTGTGTAATGTGATAAGAAATATAAAGATTGTATTACATTAAAGAAGAAAGAAACATCATTACATCCATTACATCGCAATTTAAAATTATCACAAAAAATGGTACTGAAACACATTTTTGAGATTTTGTTGCCTTATGATGTATCGTAGAATGAAATTATGTTATAAAGTTGTCTGTCTTTTATCAGTTGATTATAGCTTGACAAGTCATTAAAAGTTAATTTACCTTATCATATATCTTTAGAGTTTTAAAACTCGATGGCGAAAATAACTCCTAAACCATTAGATAAAATTAACTTGCTTTTTTGTTCTATAATATATGTCCAATAATTATGTGATGGCATTTTATATGTTTTGAAAACAAAAATATTGTATGGATAAATACTTTTTTGAAAATATTTTTTTATAATGTTCTGTCGGCAAAATTTGTAAAATGGATATCCGATCTCATTACATTTTGATATAAACTTTCGTCATCAATATCATTTTAACTTTGACTACTATATTATCTAACATAAAAGAAAAGAAAAATGGTTATTGTCATTGATGAAAGGAGCATTTATCAATGAATGTTGTGCAAATATCATACTGAATAAAATCAGTCATAAAAAATTGCAATAGTGAATAGCAAAAGGTATTTAAGCCTTAAGGACATATCAATCAAACTTAAAACACAATTTCTGCACAAAAGAAAACAGTCAATTTCAATACTTAAAATAAAAGCAGCATTTTATGCCCCTCCCCTACAAAAAAATTGAGAGGAATTATAATTTGTATAGTGCCATCCCTTTTTCCATATTCCTTACTTTGAGTGTGGTCCATACCTTTGCATATTTTGCATACATAAATTGTGCACTGATGGTCATGTCAAGTCAATAATTATGTCATTCCTGGATGGATTTTTGAAATAACTTAATAAAAATGTGTTTTGACATTATATCGATGTGTCACATTCAAAAATCAAGTCACAGTTGTACTTCCATATTGATTTCATAATATGATAAATAGATGGCGTTGTCTTTCCAACGACATTGTCATTCATGGATGATTTTTTTACAATTATGCATAACTCTTTTTTTACATTGATCTGATGTATATCACGCTAAAACAAGATGTGTTGCTCAAAGTCACCCCCAATTTTTTCATTTCATGCATAATTGATACTCTTGTCTGGTCAACAATTCTGAGTTGCACAGATGTGTTGCATTTGAAGGTCAAACAAGAAATTATCAAGTCTCGGGCTCAAAGGTTAAGGTCATAATTGTCAATTGTCATAATTTGTACATAAATTTGTAAATCTTTGATAGATTTTGGAAATATTATGCGTAAACATGCTGCTTATTAAATGGATCATCATCATCATCATCATCATTATCTTCAAAATCTCCAGTATCATCTTCATCATTTATAAAGCATCATGTCAGGTAATTTTTGATTTCCTTTCAACCACTCCATATATTGTACAACCTCAAGATGTAAACTTTACTATTATTGTAACAATGTTCCCAAATGTATACAATATAACCTGAGAGCTTAGGTTTCTTGTTATGCAGGTAATATGCTAGTACAGTTTTCATAGATAGATTTAGGGCATGATAACAACAACAAAAGAAGGTTGATAAATGCCATATAATTAAGTCAATCGTTATGTCCATCTGTAGTTTGCCTGCCTAGCTCAATGACAGAGCATTAGATAAGTAATAAAGGAGTCACTTGCTTGATCCTCCGACAAAATAAATTTCTCTTTGAAAATAAATATCTCATCGCTTATTCAAATATCATGTGAGGTAAACAGGGGTCACTTGCTCAGAAATTTGCTACTTAATTATCAAGGAAATCCGGTTAGGTGGATCGAAAGCCGAAATAAGACCAAAATATTTGTTATAGAACACCGAATTTATGTTTCGCCCATTGTTTTCTCATAATTGTGGGACCTTACGCCACTTTTAATGTACTGGCTGAAAAAAAGTCAATTGAGCTTTCCATGATGACCTCTGTATTAACAGAAAATGATGAAAATACCTGAAATTACCCCAAATCGCGTTTTTCCATGTTAAAACATGGCCTGACATATAATTTTGAAGAAAAATTGTTGTTTTGTAGATTTTTTTGATTTTTTTTTTGATTTTTTTCATTAACCCATTACCCCATGAGCATTTTATGAAAAATGGCTGTTTTCATTGAACATTCTCCCGTTACAAGTTCAAGTTGCTATAAAACTATCAAAACTGCTTCAATACTAATCAAACTTGGCACAAATGTCAACTGGACCATTACCTTTGAAACAACATGTTCAGTCTTAAATTTCCTGTTACCATGGCAACTAGGGGACATCTCAAAATTGCCAAAAATCACTATTTTGCGTTGATTTTTTCCATCAAAATTGATTTCAAAGTGCTGCCACTTCTCAATGGACTGAGATAGAGTCAAAGGCTTTTCAGCATTGGTTACACGTTACCGTATGATCGACCTGGGGTCATTTTAGCCTCTCACAAGTCCAAAATTTTCTTGGCGATGAGGGGGACTCCGCCCCCTTCAAACCCCCCAAACAGAAGGGGGCACATCCCCCTTCTGGCAACCCCCTGATGTATCTTTTGGATGGGGGGACGGCGCCGAAAAAGTGGTCAATTTTTTAACACCATTTCTCAAACAAAAACAAGTGTTTTTGGGCCTAAATAGGGCATTTTTCATCATTTGAGAAACCCAAAAAAAAGGCGGGGAAGGCGTACATGTGTATATATCTTGTAATGGGTTAACACATCTGCGAATGTTTCAAAATTCAAATTTTACTTTTTCATGCTTAAGGTTGAATTATCTTTAGGGATTGTATTTTTCCCTATTCACACCTGTAACTTATGCCAGACTAGCATTGTTTAGAATAAATATGCTCAAAATAGTTCAAGCAAATAGAATGAAAAACGGAAAGCTTTAAGAATACACAATATGGCACACTTTCGCTCGGTTTGAAAATGCCTATTTTTTGGACAGCAGTGTAACAACGTCCTCCAAGCAAAATTCAGTATTTAAACAAAAATGTAGTGAAATTATAATAATGAAACTTAAAATTTTAAACATCCGTAGACAAGTTCATAAGACGGTAATCTAGGGATCTTCAATGTAACCATTGCGCCACTCCATCAAAAACAGTGTATGGACCCAAGTAAAATAATGCGTGTAGCCTTAATATGAAAATTATGTTGAACTAAATAATTGAATTTTTTAAAATAGGGTTATGAAGTCTTAATATCAGATAAAAGCCACCAAAGGAGAAATCTTAAGTCAGGCAACACATCCTTAAGGGTGATATTCAGTATTCACGAAGGAATACTAGAACCACCCAACGGGAAAAATGTCAAAAAGAAAAAACTAAAACTATGCAACACAGCAATGTTATCGTGCTGAAAGATTTTCAATATATACAAGATAACATCCCAGATTGATAAAACTGTCAGGAGCTAATGCATCATTTTTGCCATCTACACAGTCAGTGCTCAGTCTGATTTTGAAACACTCCCAAAGTACTGGCATTTAAAATCTTATTTCTGCTGAATAGTGCGACAACACATAACATAGCTAGTTGATCTGAAGGAAACAGCGACTTATGTACTTATAAATGTAAATCACAACTAGATGCTGGTCGGTTGCTTTGTGTGAAAATTGTTGCTTTTAAATCGACTTTTGTACAGAATGTATAAGTGCATAATTTCAAGATGTATGTATTTCTGTGACATGTATTGATAGCTTAATCGTGTTAACTATTTGGATGTTTAGTGTGCAGTAACATTCACAACTTTTGCTAAACTTATTCACATATGATTGCTAATTTTATAAATAGAGGATATTGAATGAGTGTAAGTTCAATACTGAATTTATTGCACGAGTTGAATAAAATTATATTATGCGAGCCTCTGGCGAGCATAATATTATTTTATTCAACGAGTGCAATAAATTCAGTAATGAACTTACACGAATTTAATATTCTATTTATCACTTACCCAAAATAAAGACCGTTTAAAGTGAAATAAGAGTCATTTTCATTGACGCGTATAACGCTAACATTTAGCGCGTCTTTACACTATGTTTGTATAACGCTAATGACGTCACGTCAAAATATATGCACGGCCGTGCAATACCATATTTACGGAGTCGCAAAATCGGCACGGGTGTGTGATAAATGACAATACTTCTTACCTTTGTCAAATTAAAAAATGATGATTTGTTTATATCATATTTCACAACTACACTCTCACAGAATGCATTACACAGACATCATGGTTCTTGATTGATATATACGTGTTTCTTTTGATGTTTTTAATGCACTTTTTCTTAATTGTAATAATGATGCAAAATTTCTTACCTTTATCAAAGGCATACTATGCCTCAAAAAACAAATAAATTAAATAATGTAACAGATAAAATAGTTCAGGTGAGTGGCCAGTGAGTAACGGTATGGATAACATAAAACTATACCAAAATTAAAAAAAGCTTTAGAGAAAGGAAGATAAAAGCTTTTCTGAGGCATAATGGTCCTTTAAGAAAAACATTATCAATTACAGGTGTTATAAACATGTATAAAAAATAAGTTCAATTATATCCCACACACTTTTTAGTGCTTCTCTTCTGAGACACATGCCTCGCGACAATTCAATAAAAGCACACTTACATCTTCTTTATGTTACAAACATGAAACAAAAGATACCAAAATAGTAGTATGTTGTTTTATACATTTTTGTGTGAATTAATAATGATAAATAAAACATTCAAATGATGTTTTTTCTTAAATGATGAAAGAATTAATCTACAGAAATTTGAAAATAATTGTATTTGCTATACAGCCTCTTTTCTACCATAAAAAACATCTTTTTGAGTAAACACATACAAGACGTCTTATCTGTGATATGCAGGCTTCATAACCTCTGATCCCCTTTCAAAATTCCATTTTATTTAGTTCCGCCCATTGTTTTCTCGTTTAGGGCACACGCTTTTTATTACTTGGGGACCATACGCCGCTTTTCGTGGAATGGCACGGAAGTGTCACATTGAAGGTTCCATGATAACCGCCTTATGAACACATCTGCGGATGTTTCTAAATTTAAAATTTTACTATTTCATGTTTAAATGTTGAATTCTGCTTAAGCCGGTGCTAGGGGGTGTGGACGTTAACTTGCACTTTCCAGTACCGTCCATGAACAGGCTCAATCAAACCGAGCCTGCAACATTTTCAATTTTGCCGTGTTGGGCTTTCTTTAGGGATTCTGTATTTATCTATTTTTTGATAAGTTTTTACTCCATACACTATAGATAAACACAGTATAAATACATAACATCATTATATCAGGCGTTCTTTAGTAAGGACCATATTAACTTGACCAACAATAGGGAGTGCAGCTTTCCAAACTTTTTTATTCAAAAATATTCAGTAAGAATTTTGTAGATTTCACAGAAATATCTGCAATAAAAGTGTTGTACCAAAATATTACTATGCTAGGTGCATCATTAACATAATTTATTGATATATATTGTCAGAAAATGGCAAAACATGACTTGTAAAAAAATGTTCTATTAGCACTTTAATTTTGAAAGTGTTATGTCGGACCCATTTTTATAACGCTATCCCTCTGTGATACATTCTCTTGTAATGATTTTTATGCCAAACTAATACAGCTATAATCAGCTAAAACAACAAATTACTGTAGCACAATATTTCTACTTTGTGTCAAAAAGAATATAATTAAAGGCAACAAAATGCAAAAACTGTGGTTTTTTACCTATTAAATTTTTGGTTAATTGTGATAATCTTAAAGGTTGCCATGACATGATGTTTCTTTTCTTCTTAAATGTAATACATATTTATATATCTTACCACAAAATTCAATTAATATATTATTATTGCACTATAATTGTAAAATAAGGGCAGGTTTTAGGAGCTTATATATTATGAACGCGCTTTCTTGGGGGTTATTTTACCCCACTCACTTTTGAAGCTGTACTCTGTTATAAATGCGCCAGGTAATGAATTTTTATGCTTAACTTATCAAAAAATGTTCAAATGATAAAGAACATACAATTAAAACACAATTTCCTATACATTAAACTGAAATTATAAAGTAAAGGCAAGTTTTGGGAACATTGTAATTTAAAAAAAATTTTCGGTAATATTACCCCACCCACTTTTAAAAATCTACTCTTACGGCATAAATGCCCAGAAAATGATTTTTTTATGCTTAACTTGTATATCTATGTTAAATTTATAAAGTACACACACTTTAAATGCATTTTCGTTTATATTGTGTAAATACGGAAAAACGAAAGTCATCATATCGTCAAAAAATGCTATTTTTTACAACTTTTTTGGTAAATTGATAGTGATAATTTTAAAGTTTGCAATATAATTGTCATTTTTGCTTGACTGAATCATAAATCTGCATTATTTTATCTGATATTGTGCAAATGAAACTACTTTGTACAAAATCTGTTTGTAAAAAATCAAGAAACAAAAATTATATGATATTTTGTAATTTTTGGCGGCCATATTGGCGGCCATCTTGAATTTTTGTACTTTTGCCCAGGCTGCGTAACTTAAGAAATGGGTTTTTAGAAACTACAAACAATACACTTTATAATGGCAATGTTTCTTTTGGTGATACGGTAAATTGCAATAAAACCCCGCCATCTCTTGGACTATATGTCTGTACGAGGGGTTATCCAAAAATTCGTGGACTTTCTTTGTTGCGTAAAATATATTTGAGATATTAATTTGAAATTCTTACACTGCTTAGAAGAATTAATAATCAATAAACACAGAAAAATTCATGTGAGTAGCTTTTTACATTCCAACAATATTTAATTTTACATAAACACATGTCGGCGACAGCGGCGCACTCCATAAACTTATTGACGTCAACGTCATAATAATAACGTACAACTTGTGCGTCAACGTTACACAGTAAATGACGGTTATTGCTTCTCAAAGTAATGTTCATCATTAAATTTCTTATGCCACTTAAACACTAATGATCGTGAAATTTTCTTTTCTCTGTTCGTCTGCTGATTTTTATCAAATGTTTTTGTAGGTCTCATCCCCAAACAAAAATTTATGATCGTTCTAATTATGAACGCGCGATTTTCTAATTACCGCGTGTCTGTCATTTTCCCGTTGTAAACAAAAAAAGCGTCTTGCGTTTCTAGCGATATCAACAAAAATAAACGGAAATGACGTCCATTATTTTAAAGAATTACTTAAATGATATCATAGAAGAAACATGCGATGTTCAGTGGGTTTTCTACGTTATTTTTTAGTTTCTTTAGCAAAAAATATATGATGACTTACTGCGTTTATCTACCGTGCGCCGGGTGCCGTGTATGTGCTATTTTAAAAGCAATATAAAATCATTATTTATGGACACAATTGACTGTTCCTTTCAAAATGTTTTGATAATATTCTACAATATATGCTGATAAAATTTCATTACAATACACGTTGACGTTCAAGAGATATTTAAAAAGTCCACGAATTTTAGGATAACCCCTCGTATTTCAAAATTGCGATCTTTCTTCTTTTTTTTTATTATCTAAAAAATTAGATAATTATATAATCTCAGTATTTAGATATACATGTATACTGTTTGTCAGGATGACACCATCGGTCAATATTTATTTAAGATAACATAGGTATAATAGTCAACTTGACCAGAAAGATAACATTTCAGGTCAATTATCTTACACTCTAATAGAGATGGGAAAAATGGTATCTTTAACTACATAGAGGAAAAAGGTTGTTTTGATGAAATGTATTCAGTGAACATGAAAACAACTTTACATACATTGTATGAAACAGTGCAAAATTACTTTCAACAAGTGATAACCAAGTTTGCAAAATGTGATTCTGAATAGAAATAATTGAAACTGATACTAAAATAGCACAAAGAATAAACAAGAGCCAATGCCAGGTGGGGGCAACGCTCAACTTTTTACTTTTTCTTAAAACAAACAAAGAAATGTTTGAACAAATCTTAACGTTTCCATTCTATAAATTTAACCTGTCTGTCATGTCACATTAGTTTTATCTGTATATCTTGAATATCTAAATATATATAAATGCTTATGGTGGTGGTGGTCAGCATGGTAGCGGTGGTGATCCGCATGGTGGTGGTGGTCCGCATAGTGATGGTGGTCGGCATGTTGGCAATGGTCCACATGTTGGCGGTGGTCTACATGGTAGCAATGGTGATCCACATGGCGGTGGTGGTCAGCATGGTGATAGCAGTCTGCATGGTGGTGACAGTCCGCATGGTGTGGCGGTGGTCCGCATGGTGGTGGTGGTCCGCATGATAGCGTTTGTCCAGCATGTTGGTGGCAGTCCGCATGTTGGTGGCGGTCTGCATATTGGTGATGGTCTGCATGGTGGTGATGGTCCGCATGACGGTAGTGGTCTGCATGTTGGTGGCGGTCCACATGGTGGTGGCGGTCCGCATGTTGGTGGAGGACCGCATGTTGGCGATAGTCCCCATGTTGGCGGTGATCCAGCATGTTGGTAGCAGTCCGCATGGTGGTGGCGGTCCGCAGGTTGTCGGTGGACCGCATGTTGGTGGCAGTCCACATGTTGGCAATAGTCCGCATCTTGGCGGTGATCCAGCATGTTGGTAGCAGTCCTCATGGTGGTGGTAGTCCGCATGACGGTGGTCCACATGATGGATGCGATCTGCATGGTGGTGGGCGTCCGCATAGTGGTGGTGGCGATCTGCATGGTGGTGGCGGTCCACATGGTGATGGTGGTCCGCATGGTGGTGACGGTCCGCACAGTGTTGGCAGTCCGCATGGTGGTGGTGGTCCGCATGTTGGTGGTGGTCCGCATGGTGGTGGCGGTCCGCATGGTGGTGGTGATCCGCATGTTGGTGTCGGTGGTGGTTGGCACTATGGTGGTGGACCACATGTAAGTGGTCAGCATGGTGGTGGTGGTCTGCACAGTGGTGGTCCGCATGGTGGAGGTGATCCTCATGGTGGTGATGGTCCGCATAGTGGAGGTGGTCCGCACAGTGGTGGTCCACTTAGTGGTGGTGGCCCACATGGTTGTGGTGGTCCACATGGTGGTGGTGGTCCAAAAATTTGGACTTTTGACCTTGAAGGTCAAGGTCATTTATGGATGAAGGTCAAGATAAGTTTGGTCTACTGAAAGGTCTTGTCCCAAGGGTTGTTGTGGCCAAGTATGAAGACAATACACCAGGAACTTAACAAGAGCCACCGCCGGGCGGGGGCAACGCTCGACTTTTTACTTTTTCTAAACGCAAACATAGAAAGGTTTGAACATATATTGATGTTTCCTTTTTATAAATTTAGTTGGTCTGTCTTGTCACATTAGTTTTGTTTATATATTTTGTATATATATATGAATAGAAACATTAAGCATATTTCTAAAAATAGCAACAGTATGCAATTTCTAAAAATAGCAACAATGACGCAATTTCTAAAAATAGCAACAATGACGCAATGTCTAAAAATAGAAAAAAATGACGCAATTTCTAAAAATAGAAAAAAATGATGCAATTTCTAAAAATAGAAAAAATGATGCAATTTCTAAAATTAGAAAAAAAATGACGCAATTTCTTAAAATAGAAACAATGACGCAATTTCTAAAAATAGAAAAAAAATGACGCAATTTCTAAAAATATAAACAATGACGCAATTTCTAAAAATAGAAAAAAATGACGCAATTACCAAAAATAGCAACAATGACGCAATTTCTAAAAATAGAAAAAAATGACGCAATTTCTAAAAATAGAAAAACATGACGCAATTTCTAAAAATAGAAAAAATGACGCCATTTCTAAAAATAGCAACAATGACGCAATTTCTAAAAATAGAAAAAAATGACGCAAATTCTAAAAATAGCAACAATGACGCAATTTCTAAAAATAGAAAAAAATGAAGCAATTTCTAAAAATAGAAAAACATGACGCAATTTCTAAAAATAGAAAAAAAATGAAGCAATTTCTAAAAATAGAAAAAATGACGCAATTTCTAAAAATAGAAAAAATGACGCAATTTCTAAAAATAGAAAAACATGACGCAATTTCTAAAAATAGAAAAAATGACACCATTTCTAAAAATAGCAACAATGACGCAATTTCTAAAAATAGAAAAAAATGACGCAAATTCTAAAAATAGCAACAATGACGCAATTTCTAAAAATAGAAAAAATGACGCAATTACTAAAAATAGAAAAAAAAATGACGCAATTTCTAAAAATTGAAAAAAATGACGCAAATTCTAAAAATAGCAACAATGACGCAATTTCTAAAAATAGTGACCCCTAAAAGGGGCTAATCAAATCAATATGAGCAAACTTGATAAAAGACTACCCAAGAATGCTACAGACAAAGTTTGGTGATCATCCATCAATTAGTTCTGTAGTAGAAGATGTTTAAAGGTTTTTCTATTTTTAGCTCTATTGACCCCTAAAAGGGGCCAATTGAAATGACATGAGCAAATTCAAGTGTGACTGTCACAAGGATGCTACAGACCAAATTTGAAGTAAATCTGTTCAGCGGTTTCAGAGAAGAAGACGATTGTTGAGGCATGACGACGGACGCCAGAGTATCCCCCTTTGATACTAATAGCTTACCCTGAGCCTTCGGCTCTGGTGAGCTAAAAATGCTATGCCACCGCATTAATACAACACTAAGTAGTAGTGTAGGAACAGATTTCTTTTGTTTCTATACAATTGAAGATTGTCATAATGCATAGATCCCTGACCTATCTAATCCTTATTATCAGATTAGTGGTTAAATCTATTGTTAATCCAATAAAAGATCAGAGTAGGAATATATCAATGTACTAGTCTAGTGAATTTGGTGGTGAAGGTCATATTTCACATAGCCTAAATTTCATGACTACATCAAAGGACAACACAATATGACACTTTGTCAAAATCTAGGTCAGCTGATATCAAAGTTCACTTTACATCTTAATCTGTGCACATGGTTAAAATTTCATAGCTGTACATCAAAGGACAAGAAAGTAGGTCACATCATCAAAATCTAGGTCACCTGATATCAAAGTTCAATTTTACAACTAAAACTGTGCACATGGCTGTACATCAAAGGACAAGAAAGTAGGTCACTGTCCCCTTGGGCAAGGCAAAATTTTGACCCAAGGGTTTAATTCAAAACAATCTTGATACAGGTCCATCAAACAACATTTCAAGTCAAATATCTAAGCTGTAGCTTTGTCCCATTGAGAAAACATTTGTTTTCATTCCTGTTTTTACTATGTGTACATAATGAGAATCACTGACCCCGGGCAGGGCCAATTTTGACAGCAGGGGAAAAATTTGAACAACTTTGGTAGAGGACCTATAGATGATATTATATAGCAAACATCAAAGCTCTATGCCTTGTACCTCCAGACAAAAATATTTTTTTTTTTTTACTATATGTTCATAATGAAAATCAATGACCCCCCGGGCGGAACCAATTTTTTTTTTTGACCCAAGGGCTATAATTTAAACATTCTTGGTATAGGTTCACTTCGCAAAGTCTCATGCCATATATTTAACCTCTAGCCTTTGTCAATTCAGAGAAGAAGATTTTCAAGTTTTTACTTTATACATATAAGGAAAACTATCACCTCTTGGGCAGGGCAATTTTAACACTAGGGGCCTAATTAAACAACTTTAGTAGAGGACCCATAGATGATATTATATACCAAATATCAAAGCTCTAAGCCTTGTACTTTCAGACAAGAAGATATTTTAATTTTTTGCTATATGTATATAGTGAAAATCAATGACCCCTGGGGGGGGGCCAATTTTGACCCCGAGGCTATAATTCGTACAATCTTGCTAGAGGTTCACTACACAATGTTTCATGCAAAATATCTTAACTCTAGCCTTTGTAAATTTAGAGAAGATGATTTTTTAAAGTTTTTACTATATACATATAAGGAAAACCTATGGCCCCCGGGGCGGGGCTAATTTTGACAACTAGAGGCAAAATTTGAACAACTTTGGTAGAGTACCTATAGATGATATCATTTAACAAATATTAAAAGCTCTAAGCCTTGTACCTTCAGACAATAAGATTTTTGATTTTTTACTATATGTATAGATTGGAAAAATCATCAATGACCCCCGGGGAGGGGTAATTTTGACCCTAGGGCTATAATTTGAACAATCTTGCTAGAGGTTCACTTCACAATGTCTCATGCAAAATATCTAACCTCTAGCATTTGTCAATTGCTAGAAGAAATTTTTTAAAAGATTTTACTATATACATATAAGGAAAACCAATGACCCCCAGGGTGGGCCGATTTTGACCCCAGGGCTATAATTTGAACAATCTGGGTAGAGGTCTACCAGACAATGCCTTATGCAAAATATCTAAGCTCTAGGCCGTTTGGGTCTTTACAAGAAGCTATTTTAAGTTTTTACTATATGTACATATAGTGAAAATTAATGACCCCCGGGCGGGGCCGATTTTGACCCCAAGGCTATAATTTGAGGGTCTACCAGACAATGCCTTATGCAAAATATCTAAGCTCTAGGCCTTTTGAGTCTTTACAAGAAGGTATTTTAAGTTTTTACTATATGTACATATAGTGAAAATCTATGACCCCAAGGGTGGGGCCGATTTTGAACCCCGGGCTATAATTGGAACAATCTTGGTAGAGGTCTACCAGACAATGCCTTATTGAAAAAAAATTTATTCTTATAATTCCTTTTGGTTGCCATGGCAACCAGATTTCTGCATGGAATGAAATTCTTTTAACAACTTTGGAAGCCCTTCACCCCAGGATCAATCCTGCCAAGTTTAGTTGAAATTGGACTAGTGGTTTTTCACACACATACAAACACACACACACAGGTGAATCGCTATATGCCACCGCATCGCAGATGCTGCGGTGGCATAAAAAATTTCTTATAATTCCTTTGGTTGCCATGGCAACCAGATTTGCAAGCCCTTCACCCAAGGATCAATCCCGCAAAGTTTGGTTGAAATTGGACTAGTGGTTTTTCACAAGATTTTTTAAACACACAAAAAGAAAGAAACAAACATACAACAAACATACATACACAAAAACACACACACAGGTGAATCTCTACATGCCACTGCATCACCGATGCTGGGGTGGCTTAAAAATCAACAGTAGAACTTTTAAAAAGAACATATGTTTTTAAATGACACCACAATTTTATGACTATATGAAAGACTTTTTCTACATCAGCTATATTTATTTTCTAAAACAAATGCTGCTTCTGATACCCACAAACACTTGTCATCAGTGAGAAAATAGTTCTAATAATTAACAGTATTAAAAGATGTGGCTGCCATTAGTGATGGAAAATCGGATGAAATTTGTCCCAATCGATCATTGGTTCAGTCGGATGGGACATAATCGATAACTTTTCAAATAAAGTCGTGATAAAATAGGGAAGTAACATTTCTTCCCAAGACACTTGATTATATTCAGTAAATGAACTTCATTTAGCACTTTTCAACACAGTTTTAACCTTATATAATCATAATTTTACGAAATAGATTTTATTTTTCAATGGATGTCAAATTAATAACATTCACATCACATTACATTACTATTGTTTACATCACTTATTGAGCCTGTTCAACTCCAAATTGTCTCTGAGATGATTTTTTAGCGATCGGCGAGGTGTTTCTAAAAGAAAATTACCGTCAGAATTTATTCCCTTTGATACTTTTAAACATTTTTGACGACATCGCGGAACAAATTTTTGTGAATCGATTATTGTCGTTTTACATAACAGTAACTGATTATTGGCGACTTGCGACAATCGGAACATCACTAGCTGCCATAGAACAGTCTCTTCTTATTGATCAGACAAGGCTTCATTTACAGACAGTCATCAACTCACTGACACATATGAGAAAAGCAAATTTCCTGTTTCTGCTAAGTGATGTATAAATATAAACAAGCAATTATCATAGTATTGCAAGCAATCCATAAGTCCCCTACCGGTTAGAACCCCAGCAACATTCTGATCTCAATTTTACCAGTGAATGAATGACATGAATGAACTTAAATCTTTTGAGTTCTAATTTTTTTATTTCACAGTAATGTGTTAAGTTTCCCTGCTTAGTAAGGGAATTATTTTATACAATCTTGTCATATTACGATGTGGGATTTTAAAGTAAATCCTATAAGGAATGAAGAAGTTAGAGTAAAAAATACCAATTTCTCGAAAAAAAATCTAAGTTCAAGGGGGACATAATTCTGGAAATAGTCTTGCTAGAGTATTTAACCTTCTCAAAAATGTTGAGTGATAATAAGAAACACAAATACATGTATATAGTTTGAAGCAGATACATTAGGAAATAAAGAAGTTATTTAAAAAAGACAATTTTTTTTTTCATAAAAATTCTAAGTTCAAGAGAGGTAATACTGATAATTTTTGTGCTACAGTTATAAACCTTGTCACATATGATGTGGTTGAAGACCAGAAACTTATATTTAAAGTTTGAAGTAAATACCTTAAGAAATAAAGAACTTATAGTGAAAAAAGATTAAAAATTTAAATCAGAAATCTTGAAATTCAGGCTATTTGTTGCCATAGCAACCAGAATTTTCAACATAGGAAGAAAAGAAAAAGATGTGCATAATCTCCAGACTGCCATTTACCCAAATTTCAAGTTTCATAAAAATATATTCAGTACTTTTTGAGTTATCACTGGATCCAGTTTATGTGTTAAATTTGCAATATTTTCAGACTATTTGTTGCCATAGCAACCAGAATTTTCAACATAGGAAGAAAAGAAAAAGATGTGCATAATCTCCATACTGCCATCTATCCATATATGAAGTTTCATAAAAATATTTTTAGTACTTTTTGCGTTATCGCGGGATCCAGTTTTGTGGACGGACGGACTGACTGACTGACAGACAGACGGACGGACGGACGGACAGACAGATGGAGGGTAAACCTAAAGTCCCCTCTGGTTTAACCGGTAGGGGACTAAAACACAAATATATAGTTTAAAGCAGATACATTAGGAAATAAAGAAGTTATTTAAAAAAGACAATTTTTTTTTCATAAAAATTTTAAGTTCAAGGGAGGAAATACTGATAATTTTTGTGCTACAGTTATAAACCTTGTCACAAATAATGTGGTTGAAGACCAGAAACTTATATTTAAAGTTTGAAGTAAACACTTTCAGAAATAAAGAACTTATAGTGAAAAAGCTTAAAAATTTATATCAGAAATCTTGAAATTCAGGCTATTTGTTGCCATAGCAACCAGAATTTTCAACATAGGAAGAAAAGAAAAAGACGTGCATAATCTCCATACTGCCATCTATCCATATATGAAGTTTCATAAAAATATTTTCAGTACTTTTTGCGTTATCGCGAGATCCAGTTTTGTGGAGGGACGGACTGACAGACAGACAGACGGACAGACAGACAGACGGACGGAGGGTAAACCTAAAATCGGACAGACAGACGGACGGAGGGTAAACCTAAAGTCCCCTCCGGTTAAACTGGTAGGGGACTAATAATCATATAATTATGAATGCAAATATTAAGTTTTATTGATTATCATTAAGAAATACTAGCTCACAAGCTGTTCACTCATGAAAAATGACATCAATTCCTCTCCCCTTAGAAAAAACACCTGATAATTTTTTATGAATAAATGAGATACCTTAGTTCTTTTTTGAAGTCATCACTATAAATGTCATATTTAGGTTGAGAGAGATTTTCTTCTATAGCAGATAGAAACTGTTGTCCAGACAGCACCTGTTCATTTCTGCTCTCTGTTGTAGAACATGCCTAAAATAAACAATCATTATAGAAACAGAACAAAGAGGCCTTTTGTCATCACTAAGATTTTTCTTACAATTTATCAATATATGATGTTGCAAAAATAATTACAAGAGGGCCATGATGGCCCTAATATCACTCACCTGAATATGAATAAGAAATATTGTCAACTATAAATCTAAATCTTAAACTGATCTCACAAAGTTCATATTTAGATCTAAAATAGTACATGTTGTAAAAACTTTACTGGTTGCTATTGATAAGGGAAAACAACAGTTCCATATGATGTCACTGGTTGATATACAAAATAGATGGTTTCCTTGGAAGTCAGTGTCTCCAATGAAATTCAATGGTAGAGTCACTTGCTATGAGAAGTTGTGTTTGCTGGTTGCTATGAAAATTTAGTTTGCTATGAAAAGTCAATGGCTGCTATGAAGTCACTAGTTGCTATTTAAACTAAACGATTTAGGGAAAAGTTTTTTTTTGTTTTTTTTTTTTAAATACATATAAGGTAAATCTATGTTGTCCCAAAGTCAATTTTGACCCAAGGGCTATAATTTGAACAATTTTTGTCAAGGTCAAGAAGCCAATGTTTCATATAACAAGAGCCACCGCCGGGCGGGGGCAACGCTCGACTTTTTACTTTTTATAAACGCAAACATAGAAAGGTTTGAACATATATTGATGTTTCCTTTTTATAAATTTAGTTGGTCTGTCTTGTCACATTAGTTTTGTTTATATATTTTGTATATATATGAATAGAAACATTAAGCATATTTCTAAAAATAGCAACAGTACGCAATTTCTAAAAATAGCAACAATGACGCAATTTCTAAAAATAGCAACAATGACGCAATTTCTAAAAATAGAAAAAATTACGCAATTTCTAAAAATAGAAAAAAAACACGCAATTTCTAAAAATAGAAACAATGACGCAATTTCTAAAAATAGAAAAAAAAATGACGCAATTTCTAAAAATAGCAACAATGACGCAATTTCTAAAAATAGAAAAAAATGACGCAATTACTAAAAATAGCAACTATGACGCAATTTCTAAAAATAGAAAAAAATGACGCAATTTCTAAAAATAGCAACAATGACGCAATTTCTAAAAATAGAAAAAAATGACGCAATTACTAAAAATAGCAACAATGACGCAATTTCTAAAAATAGAAAAAATGACGCAATTTCTAAAAATAGAACAAAAATGACGCAATTTCTAAAAATAGCAACAATGACACAATTTCTAAAAATAGAAAAAATGACGCAATTTCTAAAAATAGGAAAAAATGACGCAAATTTCTAAAAATAGGAAAAAATGACGCAAATTTTAAAAATAACAACAATGACGCAATTTCTAAAAATAGAAAAACATGAAGCAATTTCTAAAAATAGAAAAAATGACGCAATTTCTAAAAATAGAAAAAAAATGAAGCAATTTCTAAAAATAGAAAAAAAAATGACGCAATCATATACATGTATATATATGTATATATATATATATATATATATATATATATATATATATATTTGATATATATATATATATATATATATTTGATATATATTGATATATATATATTTGATATATATATATATATATATATATATATATATATATACCTGCATATATGTATATATACACACACACACATTTATATATATATTTATATATAATACATATACTATACATACACACACACACCGATAAAATGCACAATCTGAGAAAATTCAGTAATATAACCTTCAAGGTCAAGGCCATTAAAGAGCCCAAGCAAATTTGGGTTTGATAAACAACAAGGTCTGGTCCTTAAGAATGTTCTGTTATAATATGAAGTTTATCCCTTCAAAAATAGCAAAGTTACAGTCAGTTACTGCCAAAACAATGAAAATTTCAATAATTTGACCTTCAAAGGCAATGTCATTAATGAGTGAAGGTCAAGGTCTTTCGGTATATTTTTTAACAGTTATCTTTGAAGATTATTATGTTCAAGTTTGAAGACAATCCATTCAAAAATAACAAAGTTACAGCCAATAAAAGCCAAAAAAATGAAAATTTCAATAATTTGACCTTCAAAGTCAAGGTCATTGATGAGTGAATGTCAAGGTCTGACTGGTTATTTTTAAGGGATATCCTTGAAGATTATTATGTTCAAGTTTGAAGACAATCCATTCAAAAATAACAAAGTAACAGCCAATAACAGCATGAACAAGCAAAAATTGGACTTTAACCTTGAAGGTCAAGGTCATTTATGGATGAAGGTCAAGGTTAGTGTGGTCTACTGAAAGGTCTTGTCCCAAGGGTTGTTGTGGCCAAGTATGAAGACAATACACCAAGAAATAAAAAAGTTATGATCCAGGTACAAGTTTTCGGACGGCAACGGCAACGGAGACGGCAACGGCAACGGCAACGCCGACCTGACTATAACAATACCTCTACTTTTTTTTTTGAAAAAAAAAAAAAAAGTCGAGCTAAAAATTCTAAGCTCTAGCTCTTTTGATTTTTAAGAAGATCTTTTTTGTTTTTCCCATATACATATATGTAAAATCAATGACCCCCCGGACGGGGCAAATTTTGACCCCAGGGCTTTTATTTGAACAAACGTGGTAGAGACCCGCTACAAGATGTTTCATGCTAAACATCTAAGCTCTAGCTCTTTGGGTTTTTTTAAAAGAAGATTTTAAAAAAAATTTCTTTGCCTTGCCATGGCAACCAGATTTCGGCATGGAATTCAATTCTTTGAACAATTTTCAAAGGAACATTCCTATAAGTTTGATGAAATTGGCTAAGAGGTTTATGAGGAGATGTAGGTCTGTCGTTTAAAGTTAAAGTTTAAGGCCAGACGCCATAAAAAACACAATTACAAAAAGCTCACTATGTCATACATTTTGAGCTACAACACTACACAAATTGAAAATTTTCACTCAGTCAAGGGCAATAACTCTTAACAAAACATACAAATTTACAAGCGAAACCCCAGGTGCACAACTTCACAAGTTTCATGACACTATGTCAAATACTTTTTGAGAATTGCAATTTTTTTACTAAGTCAATGACAATAACTCTAAAAATACTTTATAAATCTACACGAAAATACCAAGGTGCACTACTTCACATGCTGACCAACATTCCTGTAAAATTTCATGACTCTACGTCAAATACTTTTTGAGCTACACCCGACACAAGTTGAAAGTTACAAATTTTTACTAAGTCAAGGACAATCACTTGAACAAAACAGAATAAATCCACAAGCAAAACCACAGGTGCACAACTTTACATGCTGAGCATTTTTCTTTAAGGTTTTATGACTCTAGGTCAAATACTTTTTGAATTTCTTGCGAAACAAGTTGAAAATTACAAATTTTTACTAAGTCAAGGGCAATTACCTCTAAAAATACTAAATATATCCACTCGAAAATACCCAGGTGCACAACTACACATGCTGATCAATATTTCTGTAAGGTTTCATGACTCTAGGTCAAATACTTTTTGAGCTATATGCGACACAAAATGATAACGGACGGACATCCTGCCGAAATGGAATAAGGGGCCATTTCTTTTGTTATTTTCTATTGTTTAATAGAGGGCCAATGGCCCCTTACTCTATTGTTACAGAAATGAACTGTATTGTTCTCATTTGTTCTTTTTATAGTTAGATGGCCCCCTATCCCTATTCGGTAGTTCAGACCGACAAGGGTAAATCTAAATTCTCCTCCCCCAAAGACTGGAGGCACAAAAAGTTGCATTTTCGTGACTGTTGAGGGTCAATATCTCCTTCCACAATAAAGCTACACAATATGTCTTTGTTGCAATGAGTAGAGCTCGTTAACAGGGAAAAAATTATACCAAATATGAAATTTGAAAATTTTTTGACATTCACAGTTTTAGAACAAGCAAATTCATTGAATTTATATCCCCCGCTGAGTACTGGTTATTGCTAACACAACAACTGGTGACATAAGGCTTTATTTATATATTTATCATGGCATAAACAGTAATATTCTTTTTTTTTTTTTTTTTTTTTTTTTTTTTTTTTTCAGGCCCCAACTGGGTCCCCATTTATTTCTAATTGTTTTACATTTATACATATAATATTACATCATTACATCAAAATATTTAATTTACAGATAAATTTGAGTATAAAGCTATATTTTTGCTGCCTGTTATTGAAAAAAAAAAAATAAATATATATATATAATATAATATATATATATATATGAAGAGGTATAAGTTACCATGAATTTTTGTCAATATACTACAGATGTGTATATATGGGAGGAAATCAGTATAATTTTATACATTTTAATAAAGATATTTCAACACACATAGCTTTATACCCTTCGAGTAAGTACATTATAATAAAAACCATATGTACAATGTAAGAACATTAATTAAGAATGGTTTTTCT
>NW_026862157.1:0-34983 GCF_026571515.1 Ruditapes philippinarum | reverse complement strand
TTTTTATTACAAAAATACCAGCTTCCTGTAAATCTCTCATAGTCCTAAACAATTTTTACAATGTTCAAATATATTACAAATGAGTAAACAGGACGAGAATGTTTCACCGTTGTGGAATTTTAAAAACTGGGCAAGTCCATGCCGGTTTTTCAGATGGTTTTGGTAATTCAAGTTTCGACATTACCTGGGGTGGTGCCACTAGTAAACAATTATTTGGTTCATTAAACCATTTAATTAAAAATGGGTATTTTACTTGTTCAGTGGAAGCTGCCAAAAAAGGCCGATAGCGTCAATAACATTTTACCATGGAGGATTATTCTCATACTTGTTTGCTCGCTTGTTTTGGGCGAAAACAGTGTTCGCCAGACGACCAGCCTTATATGGATCACCGGAATCTGCTTCTATTTTCCGGTAGTACTTATGAAGGGTGAACAGGCATTATGCAAGGCGAATTAGCTGTGGTGAATGACCTGATTCCGAGTTAAAATTGTAAATAACAATCTGTCTACTTCCACCCATTTATATGACGTCTACTTAGAAAAATCCTTGTTCGTATCAAACTCTGTACATGTTGTTGAGGTAAAATGTCTTTAACCATACTCTCTCGTCCCGCAAACAAAAGAGGGGAAAAAAAAATTCTTTTTGACAAAAGAACCCCACAATAGGGCCCAAAATTAAACATATTCCCAGTCTCCGTTTAAATTGGCCCTGTTCTTGAGGGTTTGCTGAAAATAAAAAATTTCCGAAAACCCCCCCAAAAGCCCCGGGTTTTTCCCTGGTTATTTTAATTTTTTTGGGAATTGTAGCTTTTTCCCCCAAAGGATTTCCCAAACTTGGTAAAGGGTGTGGGTTATATTGTATTGTCGCGGGTTTTCTTGGTGCGGGGTTCGTGGGGGGTTTTGCATTCATGGAGCGCCGCCTTTCCTTTTGTAGATTTTGTTTTTATCATAATTTGTCATATTATAAAGAACACTTTACAGCGTTCCGGTTGGTAACCATTAATTAAAGATATTCTAGAACAATTCTGGGATTTAATGTGGTCCATATATGGGGGCGGTACGATGTCTTTTCTGGGATTTCATGTGTCACCATTGTTTCCATTATATGGGACGGAGGCAATGTCTTTTATATGGAAGCCACAAAAAGACATTGAAAATCATTTAATCTTGACAACTTGAATGAATTTGTTCGTCTTGTACTAGCTCCACTACCGGTTCTGCTATTAAATGATTACTGCTTCATGGAAAAAGGTAATAAGCCGAATATGTAGATTTCCGACTTTGTATTTCGTTTGCCACAGTAAATTGTTAACTTCTTCACTATTATTAACGTCTTAAAAATGTATCGTTGATTCTACATTATACCAAGGAATAAATATTAACAATATTTGTCAGTTTTGGGTACATGAAAAGACCGTGTGTTTTGTGTTTCTTGTTGCCCATTAAGAGAAGATTTTTAGGATGGAAATGCCACATCCATTCGTGATCAAAATTTAAAAAAAAATAAATAAATAAATAAAAGTAAAACAAAACCAAACAGCAAAAAACCAAAACAAAAAACAGGAACAACATTTTTTTTCTTTGAAAATATTGGCCTCAGAGGTTATAAATGGAATGTTTTTGGAATTGGGAAATAAATTATGTAAGCTAACAACGCTATTTTAATAGCATAATCTAAGATATAATGCAATCAGTAGATACGAATTTTTACGATCTATAAATTTAAATGTTTTATGTTTGGTTAGATAGGCTTTCAGTGTCTTATAACTATTGTTTCCGCCAAAGAGCAATTTTAGAAAATTGCTTTGTTTCTTTAAAAACCATCACAGACACTACCGGTATTTGGAATGAGAATTTCTTCTATTACATTTTGTGGAAACTCTTTTTTCTAAGTTAAATTACGTAAATTTTGTATGAAACATTAGCAAAAATGACATGACTTCTAGTTTTGAAAAAAAATAATAATAAGATAATGTAAAATAAAAACGCAGACAAGGAAAATATTAACATTTTTTTTTCTAAAACGCTTCCATATTGATTACATGGTATATGAGTAAATGCAAGACATGTGTTAAGGTAGCATTTTAAATTCTTAAACCCCAAAATTGCATAAGTCCCTGAACAGAAAATAGAAAGTAAAATTGACAATTTCAAAATGTTTCTTGTAACTCCCAGTTAAAAATTATGAGTGTTAGTTGTGAAGGAATAAAATGGTGTGAAACAATTTTGCATAACTTTTAATTTCAAAAGAGGAAATAAATCAGATATCTTTAACTTACATGTTATTTTCGTTGGGAAATTTACGAAGAAGTTAAAATTGATTGCTGAATAATGGAAACGTAATGTCTGTTACAGCAGACACCATGGAGTATGTTTAAGTTTTCAATTTAATCAAGGAAATAACGTGAATTTGCATGTCAAAATTCTTATTTGATCCGTCTGTATTAAAGAGAAATGTTTAAAGTATGGTCCCAAGAGTACTTGAGAACATTGGAATTAATTTACGTAAGAAAAAATTATATTTTACTCTCGGGGACTATTGTTTTGGAAGGATTATATAAATATGTCAGATCAAAATTTTAAATTGGACGGTGTTTTGATAATGCCTTGACCCAAGAAACATAGCTGCATTAGATTCTGCCCATCAATGCAAAACTTAAACGAATGCCGCAGTATCTAATTTATTCTAACAAACCATGTTCATGTTTGAATATTAATTTAATTGTGACCGGCAGCTTTGCCATAAATCACCACCTTGTTAAACTACAACAGTCTCAGTTTTATTCTGTTGGGCCGTATTTAAGTTTTTCATTTTGATTTAAAATTTCATTTTCATATGAGCGCTGTTTTTTACTGAATGGCTTTTTTGGAAAAAATAGTCTGCCCGGTGCATTCCAGGCTGAGAGCGTACATTTCCAGCCAGAGCCAGATTCCCTAATATTTCATGATGAATCGGTAGACATTTATAGTTATTGCATTTTATTTTTCTCTCATAAAGTCGTTTCTGTATATCTCAATTTTAATCAATGAAGCCTGATACTAAAATTTGTCTTTTGGGACAGCTGTCTTTGGCAGGCAGTCCTCATAACATGTGATCCCTTGAAAATTACCATTCGTTTAGTTTCGTTGATTGTTTTCTCGTTTTACGGGGCACCACAAACCCCAAACTTACAAGCTTTTTGCCGTTTTTTGTCTCACATTTTGTTTTAAATTCCAAAATATTCTGCATGAAAGTGTTTGCAATTTTTTTATAAAATTATTTTGAGTTTAACATTTAACTTAATGAATCTTAAAATCATTCACCTGTAAACACAAATGTTTATGCAGGTATTTAAAATCCAGAAACCATTATTAAATTCAATGGGTGCATTATTTTTGTGTTTTACATGACAATACAAAACATTCAACAACTTGGAGAAATGCCAATGAAAATTTAATTTTGAGCATTAAAATATTTACCAGTTCACTTAACATTAGCCGTTTAAAGCGGATAATTCCATGCAAAACATAGTTTTATCAATTAATACATTCAGTTTTTTTTGGTTTATTCAGTTTTCAGGGAAATTTGTTATGGTAACAAAAGTTACTTTACTTTGAAATAGTTGTTAATCAGTCAAAAACCACCACATTTTAGAGAAAAGAGAAAATGTCAAAGCAAAGGTCTCCACTAAATAAATAAAAACATTTCTTTATATAAGTATCACACGTGTGAGAAATAAATGCCAAAATTACACCTGATCTATAAAAAATAATGACAAACATGCGGTTGCAAAAGTACATGTATAAATAAAAGTGGGTATTTGAAACATTATTTATTTATACATGTATATATTTTGATCAATCTATATTGAAATAATTGCCAAAGTAAGTTAAACATGTTTTGGTAACTATCATGAATAGTTTCTGAACAAATACTATTCAACATACCCAAGATGTTATTTAAAAAAAAACTCCGTGGGCAAACCCATTTCTGTGATTTTAACTGCTGTAATTTCAGTTTCCAAAATTAAGCATTCATAAAAAGTAAATCAATGCCTTTAAATTAATATTAAATGTTATTGTTTTTATGCATTTTATCAATTTACATTAAATTAACCATGATTACCGGTTTTCCAAAAGCCAAAAAAGCTGTGTATTTGGTTAAGATAGTATGCTGTTATTTTGTAGCTATCAAATCGTTTATACTGTATATACTTTGTTGAATGATTGATCTTTCTTAATATGAAATTTAAATGTAAAAACACCTTTTGTTTTATTTTACATTAATTCGAATTGTTCATTCAATCACCTCGTAGACAAGTTACATTGGTCACGATGCGTTTTTCCTGAGCTCTGCCTTGAATCTTTTCATTGGTCAATGTATAGTCTGTGTGCTGGGTTGTGGCCAATTGGATACATGAGATATGAGTTTGAAATTAACAATTTACTTCATAACTTTTGCCAAAGTTTTGTTAAATACTTTAATTTTATTTATTTTTGAGAATATACCTGGTCCAAACGACATTTAAATTACAATGCTCTGTTGGAGAGCTTACCCTGTTACTTTGAGAGAGCTTACCCTGTTACTTTGTCACTAAGTTCATATAAAAGATTTAACGAAACAAATTCCTGCACTTTTTTTGGCGTACAGTAAGAAAAGGCTGTGAAAACATTTTCAACACTCGAATTATACATTCGTTTTTACTATTCTCATCCATTTCAAATTGACACTCGTTTTTTTATGAAGTAAAGTAGAAATCTTTGAGGTAATGTCTAATAAAAATGGAATATGACTAAAAGCGGAAGCATATATTTGTAATTTAGTAGAGAAATCAAATGAGGTAAGCTCAATCGCCTTTAACAAACATTAATTATATCTTTAAAATTTGAAGCTTCGAGTTTGACTTTCAGGTTTAAAATATCTCTAATAAAAACATTTATCTGCTCTACTACAGGTAAAACTCTTTTAAAAAAGTGTACAATAACATTTCAAAAGGTATTAAAATCGGTTTGCTTATCTTATACGTTAGAAAATAATAATAATATTCAATCATTTAAATTTTAGACATTTGACAGGTGTTCAGTTAATTCTAATTTTTGTGCCTTTTTTAAAGTGTGATTAATCTGCAGTAAAGAAAAGCGTTGCATACATGTTAAGTAAATTTTGAATGGAATCAATGATCCCGAAGGACTGTACAACAACACTAAGTTGAAACACGGGACAAAGGTTAACAGCTTCCACACAGTGCATAAACATTGCAGTTGTAGGTATTAACCTCCGGGAAAGGGCATCACTCGAGAGCACTGCAAAATGCAAACAGATGAAAATTGCAGATAGTTTTAATTGAATCTTTTTAGGTGTAAAACTTTGACATTTAAATTCGATTAATAAGATATTTCTTACATTAAAGGGATGTTCTAAAACATTTTCTGCAATTGCTTTCTACAAAAAGAGATTTTATCATTGGAATTTCTAAATTCAGTCATTCCAATGGAAGAAAGAATACATCAAATACCTTCAGGAATACAATCGAGAATACAAATCTAAAATTGTAAAACAATGTTATATATAATAAATTATTATTTTATTGACCATGCCTTGAGTTGTTATGAACTTGCTATTTAGCAGTGTGTCAGTTGCAAGAAATGCATTGAGTTGCTACGAATTCGCTATCAAATAATGCGTCCGTTGCAAGAAATGATAGACTACATGTTATTTCTTAAAAAGTCAACGTTTCGGTTGCTAGAATTCCTTAGATCGTAAGAAAGGTGAGGATCAATGATTCCCTTGAAATGTTTTACTCACAAGATCTACTTTGATAATTAGTACAATTGATATGATGATCCAAGTTTCATGTGAAACGAGTCTAGACGAAATGGCATATTTTGTTAAAGAAAACTGAATTTTATAGGAAATACGTTTTCAAGTTTAGTTATTTTATTTCAAATAGCATTAATTCATCATCAACTAGAGAGGTCTTGCATCACAATAATGTTAGAAACGAGGTTTCTTAACTATAAGTGATATGTGCAACTTGATTAATGCATTATTATACAAGGAAATATAAATATCACCCCAAAGGAACATATACCACTATATCGATAAGAACAATGTCAAGTTTGCTGAAAGAAGTAATTTGTTGCAATAAACTTAACACTCCTATATCTAAGTAACAAAGTAAGCAAGTTTAAAAATTATTCCGTCTGCTTAAAAAATATTAACAACGATTATCAATCAAGATATAAAATATATGCAGGTATCGTTTTCTCAAACCGATTGGAGGGACAAAAATTCCGGTGGAACACTTATATTTTTTTAGTCCATTTAATGCTGTAAAAATCATTATCATATTTACTGAGAAAGTCGAGTCTTTAAAAGATCTTTTATAATTCGAGGTCTAATAAGTTGATACGATCATTACTACATTACTAAAATGTTATAATTTCTTATGTGTCATATGAAATACATTAGTAATGATACTTTTTTTAAATATTAGTTAACAATAATTGTAAAGGAATATGTGAATTATCAAACGAATAAATATTTAAAATGATTTTATGCAAAATATTCCAGAAAACATGCTAGCGAAATGGTATACCAAAACACTGCAGCTCATAATACTGAGGGACCATTTAGATTTAGATTCTTATAGTTATAGTCGTAAACTACAAACATCTTGGCACTTGGGTTAGAATATCGCAAGAGACTTTGGGTTCTTTCATATAAGGAATCTATCTAGATAAATTGCGAAACCTCTGTAGTTTCATTTTGATGCACACTCCTGCTTGAAATAATGCACGGTTGACACACGAGGTCTTCCTCCACATGTAAAAGCTGGAAAGTTCCAATGTGTCTGCGTGAAAAAAAAATTGGAAGGAAAGAGTTAATATCGGATCAAACTTGTTATCAAATGTTTATAACAATTTATCTTTTATGTAACTTACGTGTTTCGATAAATAAAAATATAAAAATGGTCCATATATGGGGCGGAGGCGATGTCTTTTCTGGGATTTCATGTCACACTGTGTTCCATATATGGGACAGAGGCGATGTCTTTTATATGGAAGCCACAAAAAGACATTGAAAACCATTTAATCTTGACAACTGAATAATTTGTACGTCTGTACTAGCTCACTATGGTTCTCTATAAATTATAACTGTTTCATGAAAAAGGTATAAGCGAATATGTAGATTTCCGGCTTTGTATTTCGTTTGCTACAGTAAGATATTACTTGTTTACTATATAACTATAAAATGTATCGTTTATTCTACATTATACCAAGGAATATAATTATACAATATTTGTCAGTTTGGGTAGATATGAAAAGACGTTGTGTGTTTTGTGTTTATTGTGCTATAAGAGAAGATTTTAAGGGATGAAATGCAAATCATTCTTGATCAAAATAAAATAAATAAAAAAATAAATGTTTAAATAAATAAATAACAACAACAAACAAACAAAGAAAAAGCAACAAAACAACAGGAACAACATTTAGTTCATTTCCTTGCATATGAAATATTGACCTCGGAGGTATTATTGGAATGGATTGACAATTTGGAAATCAAATTATGTAAGCTAATAACGCTATTTTAAAAAAGATGCAATCAGTGGATACGAAGTTTACGATCTAATAAATAAATGTTTTATTTTTGATTAAGATAAGCTTATAGTCTCTTTTACGCTTCTTGTTTCCACAAAGAATCAACTTTTTAAAATTGTGTTGGTCTTAAAAATCTAGCATAGACGATGTATGGAATGAGAATTTCTTCTGTGACCCTTTGAGGAAACTTTTTCTGTGTTAATTGATTTTGTATGAAACATTAAATCCTACTTTAATCGCAAAAAATGTGAGTGTGACTTTCAGTTTTGAAAAAAGGCAGACAAAGAAAACATTAACAATTGTTTCATTAACGTTTCCATATTCATGTATGTTAGTAAATAAAACACATGTGATAAGGTAGTTTTCAAATTGTAAACCAAATCATAACTCTCCTGCAGAAAATAGAAGTTAATTTCTAATTGTTAACAACAGAAAAATGATTATGTCACTTGCATATGTTCGAATGAAGGAAATAAAAGTGAGTACAATTTTTCAAAAAGGGAATCACTCAGGTGACTTTCACATATATGTATGCCGTATATGTCTGATGATTCACGGTCTGATGATTTACGAAGAAGTTAAAATTGATTCCTGAAAAATGGAAACGAGTGTCTGTTAGAGCAGACACCATGAAGTATGTTAAGTTTCAATTTATCACAGGAAATAACGTGAATTTGCATGTCAAAATCTTATTGATCTGTCTGTATCAAATAGAAAATGTTTAAAATGTGGTTCTAGAGTACTTGAGACTTTGGAATTTATAGTAGGAATATTTCAATTCAAGGTTCATAAAGCGTTAATTTGGTCATATTTTAATATTTAAAGGGCATACATCATGAATATCATGTAAAATGTTCTATTCAATAATTATATATTATTTGCACTTTCTACAAGAAGAAACAATATTTATTTCCGAAGGTTAAAGGTCCATTTTACCTCTGGAATGATTTTACTTCTCGAAAGCATTTTTTATTAAAATTTCATACTGTCAAACCTGCTAGCTTATGAGCCAATATGGAGATTATTCTGCGGTGCAGGGTCTGAAGAAATATATGACTAGATACCGGATCCTGTTCCTTACAAGCAACAAAGCACAAAAACATCTTTTAGAAACTTCATCTTGTAGTATGGACCGGAATAAAAATCACCTACCCGTCCTCCACATAAATAATCCCCCATCTTTAAAATTATATACTGTTACAGGAAAACGCGATACTGTAACATGTTCCCTACGGTGTGCTTGTGAGACGTGCGGACACTGGTTCAATCAGTCTGATTCTGCACCATTTTTAGTTTAGTTTTAGCGCCACATTTAAGGTTTAATTAATATCATTTATTTCATTATCGTATGTTGTTGTTTGTGCTGAATGGATGTGTTGTAAATGAGTACATTTCAGCCAGAGTTATTACAATTCTGGCCCCTGAAGATCGTTACTCATGACACTCTTGGTGAATCGGCGGAATTGCTAGTTCTGCATTTCTTTTTTTTCTCTCATAAAGTCGTTTTAGTATTTTCATTTAATATCTATATTATTATCAATGATGTCTGCTAAAAAGGTGTCTTTTGACAGCTGTCTTTGGTCGGCAGGCTTCATAACATGTGATCCCTCTGAAAAATACAATTTTATTTAGTTTCGCCTATTGCTTTTTTTTTGTTCAGAGCAAACACAAAGCAGGCTTGCAACATTTTGCCGTGTTTGGTCTCCATTTTGATTTAAATTCCAAATGTTCTGCATAAATTGTTTGTGAAGTTTTATAGAATCACATAGTTTGATTTATTTTGAGTTCAACATTTAGCATTTACCTTGGCTTTAATCATTCATCTCTAGCATAAATGTTTGATGCAGCTGTAGAAATATAAAAACATTATAAATCTCAATGGATGCATTATTTGTGTGAAACATGACAATACAACACATATCACTACTTGAAGAAAAGAATGCAAATGAAAATTTAATATTTGCATTAAAATATTGATTAGCGTTAGCTGTAAAATCAATGATTCCATTTTAATTTACTGATGCAAAAAGATTATAATAAAGTAATACATTCGGTTGTATTAGCATTTAGTTTCTGAGAGGTTTGTTTGGTAACAAAAGTACTTCATTTATCAAACAGAAACAAACATTAAAAAAAAGAAAAAAAGAAAAAAAAAGAAAGAAAATAATATGTAAAGAAAAAGTAAAGCATTTTCCCTTAAATAATAAAACATTCTTTTTATAAATATCACACGTGTTAGAATGAAAATTACACCTGATCTAGAAAAAAATATTGCAAATTGTATATAAAGAGGTTATTGATTACAGTTTGTTTTCTACAATAAATACAGCCAAAGTCGGTACAGATGGTATAATGTTTATCACGAATGGTTTCTGAACAAATGGAACAAATAAAACAAATTGCGCATGCAAGAAACCATTGCCTAACGGTTAAAACCCTACTTAAAATCCTGTTTACGTATAGTATCCAACTGGGGCATTTTATTTTAGAACATTTTCAAGAATTTACCAAATATTTATAGAAACAATGTAATTTTACTGTTGATAAATTGAGATATTTTTCATGAGATAAAGGTGTATACCTTTTGAAATATATTTTCAGTTCCACGTTACTCCTTTAATCTATTCCCTCCGAAAAAACAACAACAACAAAAAACAACATGTTTTTTTAATGTACATATTAAATCAACTATGATACCGGCGATATCCTAAAATGCTGTGTACTGGCTGCCATTATGTATCAGTCATCGTTTAAACTGTATATACCTGGACCTATCTTGTCGACAAGGTCCCATGGTTAAAATTGTTTTTCTGAGCTCTGTCCTAACTGTCATGATTTTCATCGGTTAGTGCTGGTTTGTGGCCGATCGGATACATAAGTTATGAGTTTGACATTAACAATTTTCTACATAATCTTTGCTCAGTTTTGTTAATTGTTTTAATTTATTATATTGCATTGGTTCGAAACCACATCTAAATTGCAATGCTGAGTTTAACATTGAAAAGAAGCTCAGGAATGGATTGACTATTGCTCTAATCATTCCTGGTGAGAGCTTTCCGTGTTACTTTTTCACCATGTATAAATATTTAACGAAACTTAATCTTGCACCTTTTTGGCTTGATCTGTTATTAATTTGTACAAAGAAAAAGGTGAGAAGAACATTCGAATTATACCTAATTATAAAAATCTGGAGGGGGAGAGAGCCCTTGAGACCTTTAAAGGTGAAAATAGCAGACTCGATTTGAATAAGTCTGTTCATGAGAGATATTGAAAAGTGTAACGCCTCCTAGAAATATCTTAAGCAGTATTAAATCTTATCACAACTAAATATTTGATGGTTGGGTTTTACATCGCACGAACACTGTGTAGGTTGTATTGTAGATTTTCCAGCTATACTGATAGAGGAAGACCTCAGGTACTCTTCCGTGCATTGTTTCAGGCACCAACGTTTCGTTAGCTAGCTGAATAAATTCCTCACATGAAAGAATCCCTGTGAAGAACATAAATCTCTCCACCATGGACGCCCCAAATATTGGATGGAATCAATGGTCCAGAAGGACTGTAAAAGTACAATAACACTGAGATGAACTACGGAACAATTGTTTACAGCTTCCACACAGTGCACAGCGATTGCTGTTGTTAGTATTAAACTCCGTGAAAGAGCATCACTCGAGAGCACAGAAAGCTGACCCGTTTTAATTGAATCTGTTTAGGTGTAAAACTTAGACTTTAACGTTCCATTACTAATATATTTCGTTCAGTTAAGGGATATTCTACAACATTTTGTGCAATTGCTTTCTACAAAACGTGATTTTATTATTGGAAGTTCAGTCATTCCCATTTAAGAAGGAATACATCAAATATCTTAAGAAATTCAAACAAGATTACAGATAAATATTGTTAAGTAATATAATGTATAATAACATATTATTTTATTGATTATGCATTGAGTTGCTATGAAACAGTCTCTATGAATTTTCTATCAAAAAGAGTATCTTCAGGTAATAATAGTTATTTGTATACAAAAAAGGATTAATTTATCATCTATTTCAGAGGTCTTGTATCACATTAATGTATTGTTTATTGTTATTAAGTGATATTTATTTGCAACTTGATTAAGGCATTATTTATGCGATACAGGGAAATATAAAATATTCTCACACAAGTTGACAACGGTGTTTTATAGATAAGAACATTGGCATATTTGCTAGAATAAGTAAATTTAAATAAAATAATTAACACTCCTTTATCTTAATCAAAAGAAGAAATACTAAAAGTATTCCACCTGCCTAAAAAACTATTATAAACATGAGTATGTTAATTGGATGTTTATTACAATCAAGATATTTAATTTATGCAGGTTTCGTTTTCTCAAACTGATTGGAGGGACAAAAATCTAGGGAACATTTACAATTTTAAGTCTATTGAATGATTATAAACATTCAGTTCAATTGTTGCAATGATTATATATACTGAGATAGTCGAGTCCTTAAAAGCGTTTTTATAATTTGACATCTTGTAAGTTGTTACGGTTATTACTACATTACTTAATTGATATAACTACTGTTGTGTAATATCAAATAAATTAATTTTTTTTTCAAATATAAGTTAACAATAATTGTAAAGGGCTATGTGAATTATAAAATAGGTAAAATATTTAGAATGATTTTTTGCAAAATATCTCAGCAAGAGATTATTGGCCAGGTAGTTCAAATCTCTTGCCTCTTACCCCCATGTTCAAGTATGAAACCTTTTGTCAGTAATGATACTTTAATAATTTCATTTTAATTGATAATTGCAAGCTTTAATAAAAGTAAAATGGTAAACCAGTTGGCAAATTACTTATCATGGATATATGAATAATACTACTATTCTAATCAACTTTTGCTAAGCACCATAAATTAATTTTTATATTATCACAAGCATAAAACAGATTTTTTTTTCCAATTGAGAAAGTCTCCTGACATGAATCCGTGTTGACTAATCCGTTATAACTCGTCTAGGTAGCGTGCAAAACATGCACCAAACATTTTCATGTTTTTGGTGGGGTATACAATCACATGTCTTTTGTTATACGGCGGCATTACCAGCTTATTGTCATTCAGTGTTTTACATTTCTTACATCTGTCACTTCGATATGGCGGTTACTAACATTAGGCGGCATTTGAGAAAAGCAGATTTATGGCGGGCTGTAGGGATAGTTTCAGCAGGAGGCCACCTTCCGCCAGGGTGGTGCGGCGCTTGGAGTGCACAAGACCGTCATCACTACAGCCTGGGAGAGATACCGACTGCATGGTACACCCGCCCGGACTTCACTTCGATATGACCTTGCTAATGCCGTTGGGGTCCGTTTTTCACGCAGACGGTACGTAGAAGGCTGTATGAAGGTAATTTGTGGTCGTGAAGACCTTGCCTACGTATCTCCTTGACGTGTCAACAGGCCCGTTTGGAATGGACAACTGAGCATACGCGGTGGACTATGCAACACAGGAGACACGTTCTGTTTACTATTGAGTCCAGGTTCTGCCTAGACGTCACAGAAAGGCTCGCTATAGTCTTAAGAAAAGGAGGTGAACGGTTTCAGCCTGCAAATATTGCTGAGCATGACCGCTACGGAGGTGGGTCAGTAATGGTGTTCGGAGGCATCAGCTGGAATGGGCAAATCGACCTGGTCGCCTAAATAGATTCACATTGACAGGTCAGCGATACATAGACGACATAGACAACCAGGTTAGTTTGAATGCTGGAGCAGTCGGAGATCAGTTCATTCTAACGGACGAATATGCTCGCCCCCTAACTACCTAAGAGGGAATCTATTGACCGCATGAACCTGAATGAAATCTAATAGAACACATGTGGAATTTGCTGACTGTTAGAATTTCAGTTTTTCAGCTGCAACCCAGAACCATCTAGGAGCTTGGAGCCATGTTGGTCTAAGAATGGACAGCCATACCCGTTAGAACGATCAGAATCAAATAGGGAGCATAAGAAGGCGTTTTTAGATTTAACCTCCATTTTACCGAAGATGAAACATTCAGGAAAGTGAATATATAATAAAAACCATGGAACTTTGACAATTACAAAATGACAACATTCGACCGTAACCCAGTACACGTCATGTTTGTAATTGCGCCGCTTTCATAGACATTTCAAATGTACATATTAATTTTCATAAAATATGTATAGTTTTTCTAAGATAACATTTAAAGAGATAATCTATTCATGATTGTTTTACATGGAACTAAAATATTTTCGTAATTAATACAAATTTTGATTTCAGGTCAAGTCAAGTAAAAATAATTTATAAAGTCTTATATATGTAAATAATAGCATGACCTCTAATGAACTTTTTACACCGACTTCTCTAATATATTACATTGGGTGAAGATACAATATATTGAATGCATGGTTACACTAGGGAAACTTCAGATAAGAAGAATAGCATGGCACTAACATTACCAGCAAAAGTATGAAATGATACATATTAAGATCTGATATATTAAACATACATTAAAAACATATCACTGATTACATAAAACATGCTACAGTTTGAACAAGACATCAACCATACACCTACACAGTAAAATACACAAACAAACACAAACTTTATATAAGAGAAACTTTTACTAAATATGAATACCACTTGGAACAGAAATTTCTTTTTTTTGTAGAGCTCCGATATAAAAAATGTTCAGCAAGCAGCTTTTATTGTGTAAAATATCCTGGAACAAGGTGTTGTGTGTAGAATTTTTGTATATGATTCAACTATTCCGAAGAGACAGTTTCTTTGATAAATTTTGCTTATGCAAAGAATGAGTATGTCTTTTCTTCTGGGAAGTAGACATGCAGACAAAACAAGTGTTGATCATTGTTGTTCTCTAACAATGTTTTGTATGTTACTGTATTTTAATTCTACAACAGGGAATATCCTCAATAGCAAAAGAAGAGTAATTGTGTGAAATATGCAGATCACATCCAAAATAGTGTGTCCATGATTTGTATTAATAGTGAAGATATACTTATCATATATCAAATTATATGCCTACGCAGCAGGCAATATAAAGAAACCACAGAAAATGCATTGAATGACAGACGTTTTGAAATAAGAAATTGAATTACACTTTTATTTTCTCTTTAGTGAATTTCAAATCTTATTATTATAGAAAAATTGACATTTTCATGAAATTGGATTATAAAATGTAAATACTTTAACATGATATAATGATTGCCTACTCTTCAACATTCGTCAATTGTTATAAGCTCGAAAATATCATGCCTTTCACAATTGTAGGGCCCATGCTGTATTTTCTTTGTTGACCATACCCCATGGCATTATCGTGTCACATTGAAGGACGGCGCCGTATGAACACATCAGCGGATGTTTCCAAATAAAAAAATCAACATTTAAATATTCAAATGTTAATTCTGCTTAAGCAAGTGATAAGAGGGCGCTGACTGCAGTTTGCAGATACCATTGCCGCCGTCAATGAACAGGTTCAATTAAACCAAATTGAAAATGCTGTTGGCTTGGTTTGACTGAGCCTGTGCATGGACGGCACTGGAAAAGGCGCTCCTAGCACCGGCTTAAGCAGAATTCAGTAACGATAGTCATGTTTTGATAAGCCCTGTAAAGGATATTGACGTTCGTCGCATTATTGGCATTCCGTGATTTAATGTTATGCTTTTATTTATGATATCAGGCGTTTACATACTTTCAATAAATACAGTATCCAACTCCATGATTTAATGTATATGTTGCACGATGGTTTCATTTTAATATTTGCCTTTTATGTACTTTCTTCTGCAAGATGAATTGCAAAATGTTACATGATCATCTGTTACAAGATTAAGTTCATCAATTCTAAAGTCATATTTTCATATTAGTTTTCATTGACATTGTGACTAAAATACTGTTGGGAAAAGGCGTAAAATGAAACAAACAAACAAATAAACAAACAAACAAACATCATTGTATTAATGAATCATTGCGAAGATCCCTTGCCGTTTTATATATTTTTTTTAAATGAATTTGAAATTTTATTTTGTGTTGTTAATTTTTATAATGAAATTCCGTTATTTTCAAAACAATAGTAAAAATTCCTTCGGCGGATATGTATTAAAATGTTGAAGTTGACTGAAAGAAAATATATAATTCCTTCGGCCAAATGTTTTATGAACAACTTAACATGCACATTATTGCATAGGCTGTCTTAAACCGTAACAGACAGTGGTAATATGATGGGTTTCTTTTTGTTTCCTCTTCACAATTCCCTAGTGGAAATTTTCTCTATGATAATCTATTTTGTATTATTCAATAAATTTTTGGTGATGATTTGGACAAATCGCAACACTACTTATTTTAGGTACCATGTAATACAAAGTTCCCTGAATATAAAATTATCAAGATTAATAATATACGTCATATGTTGCGGTTCAGATCGGAATATCCGTCCCGAGGGGACCCCGTCCATTTGGCGGTAACGTGGCTTGCCGAGTAACCTTCTAAACTGACGTCATTTTAACGCGGTTCATTCATAAAATACGCTAAAATGACGTTGTGTTCCGGCATGGGTGGAACACACGGAAACGCCAGTCTGTTATGCAAAAACAGGTGTATATTCGCCGATTTTTGCGAATGCCCTGATTATTAAATGATGAAAACTAAGACTTTATGGAAGGTTTGAATATATAAGATAATATTCTATCAGTTATCAAGTTAACTATTTCTTTAAGACTCGTTACTTTAACGACATCCTACATACTACATTTTGCAGTACTTTACTTCTTTTGTTGACCTTTTATACATATATATTTCAAAACATCACATCATTCTTCGTCGTTTATGTATAAATCTATGTATAGTCTCAACGTAGGAGAAAAGCCAAACTATTTTGTAAATGTATAAGGCATAAAAATCGTTCTATCTTTTTTAACCATCCTGGTGAAAACACTTGTTTTCAGATGAATAACTGGAATGAAAGGATAGTGAATGCCACAACCTACATATATGTCATACAGAAACTCAGTACAATATGGGAAAAATTATTTCTAATACGTTAACTGTTATAGAAAAAATATAAGAAAGTCTGGCCAGATATTAAGCCTTCATCGTCCATTGAATGCTTTCAACATGCCAAGTCTGGTTATCTTCAACATGTCAATGATGATTATCTTTGTCATGTCAATGCATAGTTTGTGCGTCACGGAAAGTTGTTCTTACTTAGCTCTATCAGATTATGTAATTTGATTTTCTAAAATTGTCCTTGAACTAGACATATATTACGATGTCATAAAGGAAAAATAAAGCCAAATATGAGTAGAAGTTGATAAAAGTTAGCATATATTTATAAGGTGAGAACGGTAAAACCTGGTTAATAGGGAAATTTTCTTGCCGTTTGAATACAATCAGTTAGACATTTCTTTTTATATCTTTATGTCATAATTAATAATGATTACTTTTAATATAGAAAATAAGCGAGACTTTACGCACGCGTAAAATGTCTGCAAAGGAATGGTAAACTGTGCACTGCATACCTTTAGAAGAGCCCCAGATCTAAGATCTAGTTGAGATCTGCGCAGTTGTTGAAATTATAGGGGAAGCGTTACGATTACATCCATACAAGAAGTACTCGTTTTATACTGTGACAAGATCGGTACGCTTCAGTCAATGCCGTAATGTGCCAGGAATCCGACACCATGTGTCTAATTTATAAATTAAAAAGACAGTGTTGCTCGTAATGGCATTGAACATTAATTAATTATATCCCGATTAAACGATACACTTTAAAAAGTAAATGACTAACGATAAAACACCAAATTTGACAACAGTTCTTACACTGATGCGTTTTGTCCATATAGGAAACAGTTCTCCAACGTGTTTACGCATGATTTAATTTTAGCCTGACTCTCGGTAAACTACAGACAGTTGCACAGTTCATTTTTTGTATACGGAGATAAAAAACGTTTTCTTTCCATTTGAATAAAGTGTATATAAAATGTTTTGCAACAAAGCCAGAAATTTAAAATTGGTCTTGAAGTTTAAAGCTGATGTATGTGAATGCTTTTATGTACTTGTGATTTTATTGACGTCGTGTTTCCGCAGTAAATTATGCGTCTTATTCAAAATCACATAAGACTCAGCTGCAAATTAACTCCTTTGAATTTAAATGGAACGCCAATCGTACAATTCGAACACGAGTAAAGCAACGCTAGCAATTATATAAAAATCAAATTCAATATTAATTACGTAATTGAAGTTGATCAGATTTATAAATAATTCAACTTTTTTCATTTACATTTGAAAAGGGCTGCAAAATAACTTATATCTAAAGTATTGTTTTCGTGCATTTTATAGGTAACTGAGGTAACATTTTCTCCTTCCCTTGCTAAAAAGTGCGCACAAGCTCATTGTCCGTATTTTTTTTTGGTATGTTTTTGCAATTTTATCATACATTATATTTTAAACTATTTATTTTGTGTTTCACAAAAAACACTTGTCTTCATAACTTGACTGACTTTAAAATACCTAACCATCCAAGAAAAACAATACCATGTTTTAGCTTATCACTTTGCTGATGAAAACTATTGTATTGATTATTATACATGTATTTTCTAATTACAATAATATTCGTTGATTCAAGTGTTGCCGCAACAAGAATTTATTTATGCTAAAGAACGAAAACATTTAGTTTTATGAAATCAAATATTATTCACTAATCACATCTGCTTTTTTGTGTATTTCCATAGGAATATAATTTCTCAGAACTACTGCCTTTCGAAATTTAAAAAGATAATTTTCTCTGTATCTAAAATGCCAATGAAAGTTTTGTTGTATTTATATAAATGTAACTTAAACATCCTCTCCTGGTGACAATCAATTAAACTATGCCATTAACTAAACTTTTCTGATTTAAATGGATCGCATTTCAGAGAATACAGATAAAAGTTAATTGAGTCAATGAATAATTGATCGGTGTCGTAAAATTAGTTACTGAAACCTCAATTCATAATTGTCACTGTCTAATTGATTTGTAAATTAATAGCATTTGTTTTTTCATTGACTTTCATTTAGGGAACATCAGAAAATAGGCTACGTGATCACCTGACTATGCGAACTGTCTTAAAAGTGTATAACATCTTTAGAATAATACTATAATAACAAATAACACTTTCTATAAAGAATCCGTTATAGTACATGTACATTTTTGTCTGATAAAAAGATCTCATAAAATTTTATCTGATGTAATAATTAAATAACAAAAAGTAAGCAGAGCAGTTTGTAAGACATGGTTTTCAGATCGCTGTCGAATCTATTGAAGGTTATAACCTGCGAAGACAATGACATTTAATTCAAACTGTATAATTATGAAGTATTAGATATGGAAACATATTATGTACTTTATGTAAGTTTATTGCAAATAGGTAACTTAACTACTTAAGCTGGGAAAAGCTTTTTAAACAGATAAGTAACTTTCCTTTAAGAACAAAGCATAATGATTGAATATTTATCGAAATGTTGAAGTACGACTGACATATCAATTTTTTGTATATAATTCATTTTAATATTACATTTGGTGGTAACAGGTTTGTCTTAACACATAAGCATATTTATTCATCGTTTGTTTTCGTACTTTATGATTTTCCTGTGTCTGATTACCTACGTTGACCAATTTTCGCTACCAATTTGTTTTTAAAAACATTAACAATTGTTTCGTTAACACTTCCATATACATGTTTATAAATAAATGCAACACATGTCATAATTTAAATTTTAAATTTTAAACCAAATCTGATTCTTCCACACAAAAGTAAATTAATTTTTAAATGTTAACAACAGTAAAAAAATGATGATGTCACTTGCATATATGCGTATAAAATGTAAAAAAATGTGAAAATGCAATTTTGCATAGCTTTCATTTCAAAAAAAGAAATCAATCATGTGACTTTCATGAATATGAATGTCGTTTGAAACTTGTCTGATGATTTACGAAGAACTTAAAATTTATTGCTGAGTAATGGAAACGAGTGTCTGTTAGAACATACCACCAACATGGAGAATGTAAAGTTTCAATTTATCACAGGAAATAACGTGAATTTAAATGCCAAAGACTTATTGATCTGTTAATAAGAGAAAATTTTAGAGTACATGAAACATTGAACTTAAAAATAGGAATATTTAATTTTAGGGTTATAAATTCTTAAAATGGAAATATTTTCTTTCAAGGGTGTAGGCCCTATATTTAATATCCTGTAACAGTTCCCAAAATGTTTCCTATAGGTTATATATAGGAAATACCACTTTGTTCACCATAAACTATTTCACTTTCGAAGCTATTTTTTACAAGTGAGCAGCATCTAAAATGTTCTAATCTATAAACACATTTTTGCACGTTCTACAGGAGGAAAAATATTTACTCCCGAAGACTATTGTCTATGAAGGACAATATAAAATGCCAGATTTTTCATCATTAAGATCAAATGATGTTATTGACATGTGTTGAGCTTTAATAATGAAGTATAGTGTATACACTGTAACATGTTTTAACTTTGTAAAATATGTGTGGAAGTATGTGAACGTGTATGTTTCATATATCCCTGAAGCCGTCCTTCTTACTATAAGTGAGTGTTTCCAGTTTGATAATGACTTTTGTACAAGAAACAAACCAGGTATTCGAAATGTAAAAACATTATAAATATCAATGGATACATTATTTGTGTGATACATGACAGTACAACACGTGTCACTACTTGAAGAATGCTGATGAAAATTTAATATTGGCATTAAAATATTGATTAGTTCGGTAATGTTAGCTGTAAAAGCAATAATTTACTGATACAAAAACATTAATAATCAATTATTACGTATACATTCGGTTTTATAGGCATTTAGTTTCTGAAAGTTTTGTTTGGTTCGCTTGATATAGTGTTTATCTATCAAAAACATTCATTAATTCATTCATTCAAAAATAAAAGTTAATGTTTATATGTTAAGATATATGTTAAGATAAGGTAAAGCAATTTCCACTAAATGATAAAACATTCTTTTATAAATATCACACGTGTCGGAATAAATGACAATTACACGTGATCTAGAAAAATATTGCAAATTGTATATAAAGAGGTCATTGATTTCTATATTGAATACTGCCAAAAGTTCGAAAAGTGCATGGACAATCCCACGATCGTGATTGTATGAAGCTATATATACTGCAAGAATTATTGTTTTAAATTTTAAAAGAAATATTCCCAAAATGCTTGTATGAAAGAAATATCGTAACACATTGCATTAAAGCAAATTGCGCATGCACAAAATCATTGCCTAACGATTAAAATCCTACTAAACGGTTAAAACCCTACTTTAAATCATGTTTACGTATAGTACTCACGGATGTCAAATAACAGAGGCATTTTATGGTACAGCATTTTCAAGAATTGGCCATAAGTTTATGGAAACAATATAATTTTACTGTTGATAAAAAAAGATATTTTTCATGAAATAAAGGTGTATATCCTTTAAAATATATTTCCAGTTCCACGTTAAACAATCATTAGTAGATAATGTCCTTTAATCTATAATCCACCCCCTAAAAAAACATGTTTATGTATTTTAATGTACATATTAAATTAACCATTAGCCATAAATGTCGTGTACTGAGTTAGATAGAATGCTGTCATTTTGTAACTGTCAAACAGTCATTGTTTATATCGTAGCCACACTTTATTGAATGTTTGATCTTCTGTGATATTAAATTTAAATATAGAAACTCCTTCTTTTGTAATTAAGTTGTCCATAAACAGTGTCCCATGGCTATAAATGTGTTTTTTTACGAGCTTTGTCTTGAATCCATGATTATCATTGGTCAATGTACAGTCTGAGTGCTGGTTTGCAGTCAATCGGACACATGAGATATAAATTTGAAATGTTTTACATAACCTTGGCTCACCCAAGTTTTGTATATTGCTTTAATTTTATTTCATTTTGGGAATATGCCTGTTTCAAAACCACATCTAAATTACAATGCTGTGCCTAACATTGAAAAGAAGCTCAGGAAAGGATTGACTACTGTTCCAGTCATTCCTGATGAGAACTTACCGTATTACTTTGTCACCACATAAACAAATTTAACAAAACCTATTCCTACACTTTTTTGCCGTATAAGTCTGCTCATAACAGTTATTGGAATCTGGTAATATCTTAAGCAATATTCAATGTTCATCACAATTAAATATTGAATGGTTGTGTTTTATGTCGCATCAACACAGTATAGGTTATATGGCGACTTTCCAGCTTTACTTGTGAAGGAAAACCTCAGGTGCCCTTCTGTGCATTTTATCAGACACCGACGTTCCGTAAGCTAGCTGGATTACTTCCTCACATGCAAGAATCCCTTCAACGACCGAAACAAATCAACCATGAACGCCCCAAAATATTGGATGGAATCAATGATCCCGAAGCACTGTGAAAGTACAACAACACAGAGATGAATAACGGGGGATAAATGTTAACTGCTTGCACAAAGTGCATAACGATTGCTGTTGCTAGTATGAAACTCCGGGAAAGAGCATCCCTAAAGAGCACAGAAAACAAAATCAAAGAGATGAAAATTGCAGACCGGTTTTCATGGAATATGTTAAGGTGTAAGACTTTGACTTTCAAATTCCATTACTCAGATATTTCGTTCAGAAATGGGATCTTCTTCAACATTTTATCACTGGAAATTCATAGTTTAGTCATTCCTATGGAAGAGGGAATAGTCTACATCAAATATCTTAAGGAATACAATCAAGAGTACAGATCAATAATTGTTAAACAATGTCTCATTTATAATATCATAATGTTTTATTGACCATGTCTTAAGTTGCCATGAATTTGCTATCACAACTATATCAGATGCAAGAAATGATAAACTGTAAATTAAAAACGGCAATGTTTCTGTTATAAGAATTCCTTTTTTGTAAGAAAGGTTGGTTTCTTTACTGTAAGTCATATGTGCAACTTGATTAATGCATTATTTACGAGACACGGTGAAATATAAATATCCGCACACAAGGGAACTATTGCTGTTGTATCGATAAGAACAATGTCAAGTTTGCTGAAAGGAGTAATTTGTTATAACACTCCGATATATTAGTAATAAAAAGAAGCAGTTCTTATAATTATTAAAAATGTGGAAAAAGTGATCCCTCGGAAGCATTAAAACAGAAAAAATACATGAAAATTGCAGCCTCGGTTTGATTGAGTCTGTACGTGAGGGATAATGAAAAAAGAGCAACATACCTCACTCCCCTAGCACCGGCTTGTGCGGTACTCAATTCATAACACTTAAAAGTGCTCGACTCAATGATCTCGAAGGACCAGAAAAATGTTACAACACTGAAGTGAAGTACGTGACAACTTTTTACGGCTGCCACACAACACTTGACACCTGCTGTTGTGATGTACAAATATCTGGAAAAGTATGTGTAATGAAAATATGAACATTATTCATTGAATGTTTATAACAATCAAGATATTTAATTTATGCAGGTATTGACCTCAAAATAATTGGAGGTACACAATCTAGTGAAACAGTTACATTTTTTTAGTTTATTTACCGAGATAATCGAGTCTTTAAAAGAGCTTTTATAATTTGAGATATAAGAAGTAATATAACAGTAATTACTACGAGTACAATACTAACATGAAATAATTTGTTATGTATCATATGAAATACATGATTAATAATCTTTAAAATGTTTGTTAACAATAATAGTTAAGGGAGGTGTGAATAATCAAATTAATAAATATTTAAAATAATTTTATGCAAAATATTACAGAAAAACATGCCTGCAGATTGATTCATGCTTGCCAAATGGTATCAGAATAAACATCACTATCTGGTTTTGATACTTGAACAATTCTTCGCCAAAGTATGTAGTTCATGTTACCGAAAACCCTGCAGCTCATAATACCGAGGGACCATTTAGATTCTTATGGGGGTGGGGGTCTTTTACAAAATAATTATGGTCGTTAACTGCAAACCTCTTGCCACAAAACACTATGGGTTTGAATCTCGCAAGTGCCTTTGGATTTTTCTAATAACGTTTACGGAACCTCTGTAGTTTCATTCTAATGCACACCCGTGCTTGAAATAATGCACGGGTAATATACGAGGTATGCCTCCACCTAAAAGCTGGAATGTTGCCATGTTTCGGTGTGAAAAAAATCTAAGACGTTTTGAATCATCATCATTAGAAAATTTTTATATCGGATCAAACTAGTTATCAAATTTTTATAACAATTTGTATCTGATGTTACTAACGTGTTTCGATTGATAAAAAAAATCAAAAAAAAATCACAGTAATATGTTCAAATTGCACTTTGGAATTAATTTATTTGGCTTTATTTTGTCAGTTTAATAAAAGCAAAATGGTATAACAGCGGGTAAATTACTAAACATGGAATATTTGAACAATATATTACTATTTTATCATCCAGAATACACTGCTATATCACCACTGAAATACATATTTCTTTGTCTAACTTTTTTCTCTACTCAGTAGTCACTTTTATAACTATTTTCCAATGAAAACTGCAACATCAATATTACAAAATGATGACGAATTTTCTTTGTGGTTGTTATCATAAAAAACAATTGAGCGATTCAGTGACAAATGACATTTATTAATAAACAATGCTATAGTGTAGTAGATGTCATATGTGCTAAAGAATAGTCATCATACAAAATAGCTCAAGAATAAATATCTGAAAAAAGATCCATACGAAGCATTAAAAGCAGCATAATTACGCATAATTATGCAATCTCGTTTTTGAGTTACCTGTCCTTGAATTTGATTTATTTCTTTCTTTATTTTCTGTAATTTCAGGGGATTTTAACTTATTCACGAGTCTTAAAAATATCATTTTCATTTTAGTTATTCTTCCACAATACAACATTTATTTTCATTCTTTAAAGTAGTTTGTTTCTCTTTAATTTTCAGTAAAAAAGACTGAAAAAGCAATTTTAATGAAAATGGGCGTAGGTAACACAAACTGTCGAGTCTTGAAATTTTGCCAATGATTCAAAAGGGACTGCCTTAAACGCTGTAAAATAAGGCATTGCCTGCTTTCATTGATAGTGGATTTTATACGCTTAAAATAAGCAAAAATTCCAAATTCAAGCGTAGATGACTCAAAAAAGAAACCAGGTTAACCCCCCCCCCTCCAAAAAAAAAAATAAAATAAAAAAAATGGCGTTTTATTCATCCCCTTCTTACTACATTTACATGCCAAATTTAGAAAAAAAATCTATTGAACAGTATATCTGTATGCACTCGTATTCAATGAAAAAATAATAAGAACACAGAATGAAAAGCGTCTTAGACGAAATTATGTTGAATATATCAGACCACCTTCCAAGTGAAAAGGCACTTACTGAATATTTATTGAAATGGTAAAGTTCACTGCATGAGAAAAGGTGTTGGAATCTTCTTGGCTAACCCAATTATTTCGGTAATGGAAATTTGGACAAAATTAGAAGGAACATAGGGTGTACCGAATTTAGTGTATTTATATTTACTTTCACTTTAGCAAAATCTAAGGTTTCTTGTCATACAAACCAATATTGCAAAAAGCTATATTTAAGAAGAAATATTTAAGGGATTGTTATACATCGAACTGAAAATATTTTTTCGTAATGACTACAATTAACATCATAAACATCAAGTCAAGTAAAATGGTTTTATAAAGTCGGATGAATACTGTATATAACATGAAAAACATGGTTAAAATTGCACTATTAGGGAACAGTATTGCACTAACATTAATCAGAATAAGGCAAAATTAAGATATAATACATAATAAGATCTGATATCAATAAATATCCATTAAAAACATGTTACAGACTACATAAAACATGATACAGATAAAAAAGACATAAAACATACACCTACACAGTAAAATGCATAAACACAGACATACACTAACACAGTAATATGCATGTCCTTGTACTTTTTTAACACTTCTGGTATGTTGACATATTTCGTTATTGGCTACCATAAAAATTACACCACTGGAATCAATGACCAAGTTATTTTTTACTTTCTGTCACATTTTAATCATAATTTTCTAGATCATTTGTTCATACAAGCAACCGTTCATGACTCCCTCTGGAACCGGTTTTATACATGTATATGGTTTTGTTATGTGCCATCGTCTAGATTTGGACCATTTCAAGCGATTTTCATTTTCAACTTAAAAATCTTACCAGCAGTCACCTTTCAGGCAATAACACTTCAGAAACAATCAGTATTAATTTATATAAGGTACTACTACCCTTCTTAATTTTTCTCTCATTAATGTCTGATATTTCATACAAACATACTTGATGAAAATAAGTTGTAATTCAATATGTTTTTAAGGCAAATCGCAAATGGATGGGTAAAGCTTCATTTTGCATTTAATTTCACCTTCTTAAGTTGAAGAAATAGAAATTCTGAATGCCACATATGTCTGATTTTCTACTTTCTAAATATTAGAGAAACTCTTATTAAATATGAATAACACTTTTTTGGAACAGAAATGTTTCCTTTGTTCATCTCAGACATATAAATGGTCAACAAGTAGCTTTTATTGTGTGTTGATTATGTGCTTTTTTGTGTGTGATTAAACTATTTCTTCCTAAGAGAAATTATTTGATCAGCAAAAATATTTTGAAGAAACTGAATATATCTTTTCTTCTTAGAAGTAGTCATGCAGACAAAACAAGTGTTGATCATTGTTGTTCTATAACGTCTTTTTGTATGTTGATGACTTTTAATTCTACAACAGGGACTAATAGCAATGAATAGTAATTGTGTGAAATATGCAGATCACATCGAAAATAGTGTGTCCATGATTTGTATTAATAGTGAAGATATATATCAAATTATACGCCTGCGCAGCAGGCAATATAACACAAAACAAACGGCAGAAAACGCATTCAATGATAAACGTTTTGAAATTAAGAAGTTAAATTTTATTTTATTTTCTCTGAAGTGAATTTAAAATCTTATTTTAGAAAATTTTACATTTTCATTAAATAAGATTATAAGCGGTTGATTTCTTTGACATTATAAAATGATTGATAGGCTCGAAAATGTCATGCCTTTCACAATTGCCAAAATGACTACATACTTTAATCAAAGCACAGAAGGCGCTGAATTTGTTTGGACCTCAAAAAGAAAGAAATGTACAGGTTGTGAGATTATATGTATAGTTCCACCAATGCTTTCCAGCGTTTTAATTGTAGTAAATTGGCTATAAGACTAATTGCAACACTGATATTCAATCCAATGTTTATTTGACTTAAACAATTTGAAAAAAATGAGTTGCCTTTACTGGGATTTGAACTCCAGACCTCTCGCTTCCTAAGCGAGCGCGAAAACCCTTCAGCCACGGTGAATTTATATGTGAACGGCCTGAAGAAAACCATATTATTCTAAATTAGGGCTTGTAACGACTTTAACTGTTGTTTTACACAGATTTACACAATAATCCCGGAGGTTACTGTAAGCATGTATATTTATAAAGAATCAAAGGGCTGCAAGTTCTGTGGTATTTTCTGATCTTTGCAATCTAAATCGTACTGTATATATGTATGTATTTTCCTGTATAAGTTTATTTTTATGTATTATAATTCATTTTGCAAGGCACCAGAGTTTGATACATACGGAATTCTGCATAACTAGAGTTGCATCAAAATATCATTTATGTTCATTTTTTACGACAGCTACACTTTATCCTTGCATATCATGGCTACTTCCTTAACAAAGACACTTAAAAAAGAATTAAAAAAAAAAGTTTCCTCGACTGGGATTTGAACTCCAGACCTCTCACTCACTAAGCGAGCGCGTTACCACTGCACCACGGAGAAGTTATACAAACAACAATTGAATAACATCAAGTCATTCTAAATTTAGAACTTCCATTGCATTTCGGGTTTGTAATCCTTATTAATTTCGAGGTATTTTGTTCAGGATAAACCTGTTGTTTAAAATTAAAGTAGTTAATTTAGCGAAAATCTTCTCGCCAAAACAGTCCGACATGTAGAATCTATATATTCCACTTCTCGGTCTGTGTAGTATTCGGTAATCGACATCGCTAAAAATAGTATTTTCATTGATAAAATCATATTCATCCGCGTAATTTGTGATTGTGCATTTATTGACAATTCTATAAGCCAACGCTATTTTTAAACTTTGAATGCGTTGTAATTTGTTGGATACTTGTAACAAAATAAAAATATTTCTTTCTTTTAAATCGCTAGTTTTAAACTGTTTTGAGAACTACTTGTTGTTAGGTTCGTCGTAAACTTCTGTGTCAGAGATTGAATGTCCGCTTTGTCTTTACTTATTTTTGATCAGAAAATACAATAAAACAATATTAGAAATCTTCGACCATTCGGGAATTATTTTGCTTGAAAATTAATGTGCCTGTCTTTGACCATCTTTACGCAGTGATCTCCCCTGAATTTTTCGGAGTTAGTGTACATATAAAGGGAAGTAACCGCTTCAAAAAAGTGGACTACTTTCGGCATTTGCAATTAACAGCATTAGACTCTGAAATTTCGCTACCATTATTTGTTTGGTCTGACGACCCAAACAAATAAAAACCGGTGAAAGCTTTACATACTACTGAACAGTTTGCACTTTCACCTGTTTGATCTATTATTTTATTTAAATTTGACAATATTATGTTAAAATATAATCCAACCGCACCAGTTGCACAGTACATGTAATGAACATTCGGCGGATATGTACCGAAATGTTGAAGCTAACTGAATGAAAATAAATATTTCTTTGTTATTGCGTAGGTTGTCTTAAACCGTCAAAGACATTATGTTTATTATGTGTTTCTTTTTGTTTTCTCTTTCACTAGTCCTTAGACGACAATTTTCTCTATGATTAGTAATAGAAAGAGCACCGAAACACGAGGCTATCTGATTTGTACGAGGGGGCGTAGCCCCCGAGTATTAATAAGATTGCCGAGTGTTTTGGTGTTCTTTCTATTTTGTATCATAGTCAAACATAAAAGCACGTTCCCTGTTGTCACAATATGAAACCCCGGCAAAAATGAACCAATGAACGAACATCTGAATATGACATTTCTGTCGCTTTCCCTTTCTCTGCCGTCACAATATGTAAACCCCAGCAAAAATGAGCCAATCAATGGGCATGCTCTGGAGTGCGGGTAACTAATACCCGCACTCCAGTTACCGCACTGTGCATGTATATGTATACGATTTAACCCTGACACATTTTCAACAGAAAGGTCTCCAAACTATGATACAATCTATTTTGTCTCATTCAATGGAATTTTTAGCTGATGCAAAGAATGAGCATGGCTTTGTCCTCATGGAGGAAAACATTAGTTAATCATTCTTGTTTCTTACGATTCTTTGTGTAAATATTTACTATACATTCTACGATGGAGGATATACTAAGAACAACAAGACTTATATTAGGTACTATGTAAAACCTGAAGATAAAATTAATTTCCTTATGTAAAATATTTAGTTCACATCGCAATAAGATTAATTATGATTTGTACTGATGCCAGAAGTTAATGTAAATATTTCTCTATATGTATCATAGATAAACTCATTAGGATATGGGAAATATCATTTCTAACACGTACACTGTTAAAGAAAGAAATAAGAAAGTCTGACCAGTTATTTAGCGTCTATCGTCCATTGGTTGTCTTCTACATGCCTATTCTGGTTATCTTCAACATGTCAATGCATATTCAATTGTTGCAGTTTGTGCGTCACGGGAAAGTGTTTTTATGTAGCTCTATCAGATTATGCAATTGGATTTTCTTAAATTGTCCTTGAACTAGGCACATATGACGATAAAATAAAGGAAAAATAAAGCCAAATATGAGTAGACGTTGATAAAATATGGCATTAATTGTATAAGGTGGGAACGGTAAAACCTGGTAAAAACCGGAAATGTTTCTTGTCGTTTAGATACAGCCATTAGAAAATTTATGATTTCTTTTTATATCTTTATTTTATCATCAATAATGATTACTTTCAATTTGGAAAATAACTATGAAATTGAAGTATTCTTTTGCGTTGATCAAATTTAAATTTGTATCTATACGTGATCAATGTATCAGAGTTTCTATTTTATTGGTGAAAAATAGGATTTTGACAAATAAGATGGTTATAATAGGTAATTGAATTGCTCTCTATCTGTGCTGCTTGATGCGAATTTGTCAAATAAGATTAAAGTGAACAATAGCCTTGTTTTAATTTATTGAATGAACATTAAGATAAATCCAATGCTGTTATTTTGCTAGAACAAGATTAAGTATGGTTTCTTTGCACTGACAAAGTTTCGGAAAATGTAATTTTATTTTGACGTGTCAATTACTTTGCACTTAGATTCATATAAATCAGTCATGTTACTAACGTATTCAATTTTTATTTTGACGTCCATGTCATCAATTACTTCTTGTACGTAATTCATATAAACATATCATGTAACGTATGTACTAGTATTCAATTTCTTCTAAAAATATTCATATTTTGAATTGATACTTAATTCTGTTAATAAAACCATTTAAGTCAGTCCTACATTTTAAACATGTATAAAAATAGTTAACAGTGTATACATTTATATGAACTTTAAACACTTAGACAGGGAAACGTATTTGTTATCAAAACTCTTTTGATATCAAAAGGAACGCCAGTCAGAAAATTCAAACACGAGTAAAGCAAGGCTAGCAATAGAATAAATTCAATTCAACATTAATTATTACATAAAGGGATTTATAAATTGGTACAGCTTATGTTATTTACATTTAAAAACAATTAAATACCAAAATTTTGTTTCTATTTATTTCATAGGTAACTAAGGTAACAATTTTTTTAATAGAACTTCTACTTTTTCCCTGGTTAAAAGTGGGCAATAGATCATTGTTAATAGCTTTATAAATACGTTTTTGACACGCATTACATTTTCAGCTATTTCTTTTTGTGTTTCGCATAAAATAGTCGTTTTTATATCTTGACTGACTTAAAATACCTAACAATCCAAGAAAAACAATGCCATGTTTCATGCTTATCACTTTGCTGAAGAAACTATTGTATGGATTATATATTACCTAATTACAATAATACTCGTTGATTTAAGTGTTGCAATTTTATGTTAAAGAACGAAAACGTTGAGCTTCACGAAAGTCACTAATAATATTTACTTACCATCTTTTTTTGTGTATTTCCTCTGGAATATAATTTCACAGAACTACTGTCTTTCACTGTTTAAAAGATAGTTTTTCTCTGTGTCTAAAATGCCAATGAAAGTTTTGTTTTTATTTAATGTTTTATGTAATTTAAACATCCTCTCCTGGTGACAATCAATTAAACTTTGCCATTAACTAAATATTCTGATTTAAATTCATCACATTTTAGAGAATACAAATAAAAGTTAATTGAGCCAATGAATAATTGATCAATGTCATAGAATTAGTTACTAAAGCCTCAATTTATAATTGTCATTGTCTACCTGATCTGTAAATTATCAGCATTTGTTTTTTCATTGACTTTCATTAAGGGAACATCAAAACATAGACTACGTGATCACCAGCTTATGTGAACTGTCTTAAAAGTGTATAAAGTCAATAGAATAATGCTAAAATAACAAATAGCACACTTTCTATAAAAATCCGTTAAGTAGAGATCTACATGCATTTCTATCTGATAAAAAAAATCTGATAAAATTTTATCTGATGTCATTCCTAAATAACAAAGAGTGAGTAGTGCGTTTTGTAAGACATAGTTTTCAGATCGTTGTTGGATCCATTGAAGGTTAAATCATGTGAAGAAAATGACATTAAATCCAAACTCTATAATGAGGTATTAGGTATGGAAATCATAATAATTATGTTCTTTATGGAAGTTAATTGCAGTAAGGAAACTAGATTACTTAAGCTGGAAAAAGTTACTTAAACAGATAAGTGATACTTTCCTTCAAGAACAAAGGATAATGATAAAATATTTATCGAAATGTTGAAGTTCAAATGATGGCTAAATTGTTACATATCTATTTTTTGTACATAATCCATTTTAATAAAATAATTTCCAAAGTACATTTAGTTGTTTGTATCAGTATATTTAATCACCGTTTGTTTTCACACTAAATTTTTCCTGTGTCTGATTACCTGCGTCAACCAATTATTGCTTCAAAAAAGAAAAGTAAAACGAATAACAAGTAGGTAAACTATTATTCTTTTCAAATTCTTACAAGTTTATATTTATAATAGTTCAAAGTAGTGTAAGAAGAATCATGAATAATAATGAAGCGGGCATTTCAAGAAATCTAAAGTTATTTGTTTGTACAATTTGCATGAAGCGTAGAAAATAGTGGTTTTTCGAAAATTTGAAGACTTGACATTCAGAGATAACAAAAAAGTGACAATGCGGGCGTAAGGCGAATTTATTCCTTGGCCTAGAGCTCTGAGACTTATATTGTCGTAAAACAAGCCTCACAAATATTGTGATGGGTAATTCTAACCGGAGTCAGACCAATGGTTTTCAGACGGTGAGCTCCAGAAAATGTTGTCTTTTGTGCAATTTCCAAAACTTTATAATATCCAGAACACGCTAAAAGGCATATAAACATGGGTTGTGTGAGCTTAACTGTATAACCTAAATCTATCACCGTGGGTTTTCCTGCAAATGAACCCTACAAAAGACCTATCATCGTCTGTTGTCAGGGCTTCAATGTATTCTCGGAGGCTATTACCGTTAGTTTTACTGCGGTAAGAACCTTCTAAAAGACCTATCACCGTGGATTGTGTGAACTTTACTGTATTACATGAGGTTATCACCATGGGTTCAATGTGATTAGAACCATCTAAAACGCATTATGCCGTGTATTACCCGAGGCTGTCACCGTGGATGTTATTGCAATAATAACCCCATAAAAGGTCTATCACCGTGGTTTGCTTGAGATTTACTGTATTTCCTGAGGCTGCCACCGAAAGTTTTACTGTGATAAGAACCCTCTAAAAGGACTACTAGTTTCACCTCGGATTTCGTCAGCTGAGGCTATCATCGTGGGCTTTATTTCGAGGCGATGAGAACTCTCTAAAAGACCTATCATGTGTGTTGTGTGAGATTTACTGAGGTTATTACCGTGGGTGATATAATGCAATCAGTAGATACGAAGTTTACAATCTAACAATAATTGTTTTCCGGTTTTGATGAAAGAGATGATTTTACAGTCTTTTATTTATACACTTATTGTTTCCACAAAGAATAAACTTTGGAACATTGCGTTGGTCATATAACTATCACAGACAAAGACAATTTCTTTTGTGAACTTTTGAGAAAAGTCTTTTTCTACGTTAATTCATTTGAATGAAACATTCAATCTTATTTTTAACTGCACAGATGTGAGCAGGATTTCTAGTTTTGAAAACAAATAATAAATAAAAAAAAATTCATAAAAAGATAGATAATGAAAACATTAACAAAAGTTGTTTCACTAACGCTTCCATAAACATGTTTATGAATAAATGCAACACATGTCATAATTTTATGTTCAAATTTTATACTTCTACACAAAAATAAGTTAATTTCAAAATGTTAACAACATTAAAAATGATGATGTCACTTGCATATATTCGTATTGAAGGTATAAAATGTGAATGCAATTTTGCATAGCTTTAACTTATAAAGAGGAAATCAATCAGGTTACTTTCACTTATATGAATGTCGTGATGATTTACGAAGAAGTTAAAATTGATTGCTGAATAATTGAAATGAAGAACAAACCACCAACATGGAGTATTGGAGTAGTTTCAATTTATCACAGGAAATAACGTGAATTTGCATGTCAGAGTCTTATTGATCTGTCAGTAAGGGAAAACTTTAGAGTACATGGTCCATTGAACTTAAAAATAGGAATATTAAATTTAAGGGTTATAAATTCTTAAAATGGAAATATTTTCTTTCAAGGGTGTATATTTTAAATCCTGTTACAGTTCCCAATATGTTTCTTATTGGTTATATAGCTGTCGAAATACCATTTTATTCACCATAAACTATTTCACTTTCGAAGCTATTTTTTAAAAGTGAGCAGCATCTAAAATGTTCTAATCTATAAACACATTTTTTGCACGTTCTACAGGAGGAAAAAAATTTACTCCCGAAGACTATTGTCTAGGAAAGGCTATATATAATGCCAGATTTTTTTATGATTAAGATCAAAATATGTTATTGGCATGTGTTGAGCTTTAATAGATTTTATGCCCACATAAAATAATTTATGTCATTGTTCTGTCCCTATACTCATTACTGTACAGAATATTACGGGTCAGGTTTTAGCCGTTACGGGTCAGGTTTTAGCCAAGTACGTCTTAGCCAATCGATATCAAGACTTGAATCATGTGATGTTAATTAACCAATGATTACATTAGATCTATCACAAAGAAATAATTTTGGCGAGGAATGATTCTCGCCTTTCTGTTTACTAAAATTTATCTATTTTTGAAGTCATAAGCTTAATTTAAAGTGAACTAATTACGTATTACTATGAACAGTTATCTTATTAATCTGCTGGGAGCGAATTTTAGGGACGGTGTCCCCCGTTTCATATTCAATTTCGTGACGAAAATGGCAATTCATTTCACGGCAACACGGGCAATGACGGGCAGGATATCGTAACAGGATACAATTTATTATCAAATGAACATTTCTACATTCGTTATTAAATTTCACCTCAATTGAGACTCGGGAATTTAGACAGAACGATTGTAATCTGCGATATGGATTTAATCTTCACAGACATATTTTTGTAGAAATGCAACTTTTTTGGGAGCTTTAAGTTTGAGACATCATCAGTCAGGAAACAGTTGTGCCGGCCTTTGGAACTCATGACATTTACAAATCAGAATTTATCCACAAAACGTTGCTCGTCATATTACAGATTTCGTAGATACCATACTATTTACGAGTCCTGAAAGTTACCATTGTTCAACAGTTCAAATTTTGTACAGATGCCAAAACAAACATAAACGATCATACTTATGGCGAATAAATGGTTCATGGTTGACATGTCCTAACAACATTTACCTGTTTACACCAGATGGATGTCACCTGTTTACTCTGATCAGCTACGTCTCATCAATGAGATAAGAACAGCAGCTTGGTCGCCGCCCCGAAGCATTTCATTTGTCAGACAATTTCAAAAGATAAGTATTTTGTTTACTATGTCTTTAAGTTATATTGTACTAAAGTCAGTATTTTACTGCATTGTATGCCTGCCCTGTTATACAAACTATGAACAGATGAAGTCTAGGTTTGTTGCTTTGTCTTAACAAATTAATATAATAAGCTTTGATTATGACTTGAAGTAGATCTACTTAATGAATTTA